>NC_057797.1:562939254-562978518 GCF_018294505.1 Triticum aestivum | reverse complement strand
CGTGGGGTGGGGTGGGGGGAAACAGAATAACCACACTGCGCCTGTCAAACGAGCGCACTGCCACGTTAGCGCGAGGCCGAGCCGGGGGGGAGGGGGGTCGGGACCCCCCTCCCCCATCCCGGCGAGGCCGAGCCAGGAACGAGCCGTAGCAGGCGACGACGCGGCGTGCCGTGGCGTCGCATGCGGAGGCGAGTCCGTAACATGACCTGCCCCATTATCTTATCTTTATTTTTAGGGGAAAAACATCACCGTTATGAATTGTTTTTTCATTTGTACTTTTTTGATAATTTTTTTGTACTGTTGTGAGTTATTATTTGTACTTTAGCCATTTGTTTTCACCATCTATATTAAATTTTTTATTTGTATTTGATTTTTGGTATTATCTTTTGTAACTGGCTAGAGATAGTGGGCTTTGCCACGGTTGTGGGCTTTAGGCGTCCATTTTCTCCCAGTCATCTTTTAACCCTCCCACTCACCTTTTAACCTCCTATCTTCCCCGTTCTGCTCCTCTCCCGTCCCCAAATCGATTCCGTCTTCGTTCCCCTCTTCTTCTCTTCTCGGAGCGGGAGTTGTTACTCATGTTTTGCCGCAGGAGCGTCGCCCGGAGGGCTCAACCCCAGGGGTGGAGGTCCGGGTGCTCTTTTTTGTTCTTTTTGCTCTGCCATTGACTTTGCTTGCGTCCTCTTATGTTCAGATTTTCTCTCTATTTCTAATCTCTTGCTCTCTTTGCTGTCCCAGGCTGCACTCGCTAGGGTTCCTTTGCTGTTGAACGAGCGTTTGGCGGTAGTGATACTGGATTGCGTGGCGGATTTTGTGTTTGCTGGTAAGAGTTTTGCTTTTGTATGGCGTGCTTCATTTCTGAAATAGTTCAAATCCCTAATTTTTGTTCATGTGTCTTGCAGATCTGGTTCGGCCGATTTTAGGACTGTAGATCTCAATGGGTACATCATCCAGTACGGACAAATTGAATGCAGGTGATTTTCCCTGTTTTTTGGATGATGTTTTAATAGATCTAGTTTTTATGTTGTACAGTTGTTGTCTTATCGACTTTATAAGTTGTATGTATTTTGATATGTGTTAATTTTGTCCTGGATTGTATGGCGTGTATGGTTTTGGCAGTTGATGCAACGTGCAGACAGGATGTAGTACTTATCACCATGTGTATTTTGAACTGCTATCCTGGCATTTGAATAGGTTGTAGTAGTCAATGAAGAACTAGTATGGTGTTGAAAGAGTTGTGTTTTCTGAAGTTTGTTCTGCAAGTGGTGGGTTCATATTTGTTTTATTCGGTGAACTTGTAGTGTTCACATAGTTGAACTGATTGATTGTTCTTGTACTTTTTTTGCTAATTATGATGTTGTTGCAGATGTTGGAGTGCCGGTGCCTCCCGATTCTGACAAATCAGAACGCTTTCAAGATCTTGTGAATGTTATTTTTGAGACACCAAGTCCTCTAGAAGAACTTGCGAATGTTGCTGGTGTTTCCCTTATATTTGCTCTATTTTTATCAGCCTTTAATACATATATATGCTTAGCTACATCAGTTGTTCCGATTTGTTTTGTGTCTGATGCAATGCGCTTTATTTATCTTTTGTGTCTGCAATGTTAATTGTGTTTTAATTTTTTATGTGCATGGTTATGTTATTGGTTTATGCAGTTAATGACAACCATGGTGTTCTAGAGGACATTGCCGATGTTGTTAAAGATATTAATGATGGAATGTATTCACTTAACGTTGATGATGGTGATGGCAGCTTGCAGTTGTCTATTACTCAGTCTCAAACTGTTGATGGCACTGAGCCTGTTACCCAAGCTAAGGATGTTCCTATGCAGTTACAGCTCGAGGATGAAAGGATAAGAAAGAAGAAGTATGAATTCTAGAAGAGAAAGGAATTGGAACAACGTCAAAAGGCTGCCTGTGTGCCAGAACGTGATGTTGATGTTGCTCAAGCTCCTAAATGTGTAGGCGACGAAGGTGGTGACGCGGGTTTTTCAACTGTTCATGTCGGATCTCATGGAAGTGACATGCCTGTGAAGACAAACTTGATGCAAACTCGTTTGACGCAAATGTTTGATCGTGATGGAGTTAAGGAGAAGAAAGTTGTTTTGAAGAGGAAGATGTCAGATCGAAATCCTGATGGCACACAGAGGCATAGTCCACGTGTCTGTAAGTGCATCTAGTGCCACCTCTAGTTGGTTTTGGAGTATTGATGACAAACCTAGTTGAGGGACTAATGTGTTTGTGAGAATTGCAGGATAACACAGATAGAAGACCCTCATTGATTCGGTTTTCCTACCAGAGATGACCCCTAAAAATGTATGAAGACATTGAAGTCAAAGGTGGTATATGAAGATATTCACATTGAAGACTATGACAAGAGAAGACACCACATGAAGCCTATGGAGCTCGAAGACTTAGATCTTTCGTAGTTCTCTTTCTTCTGTGTTGAGTCATAGGAACCACCGTATTGTTAAGTGGGGTCCAAGAGAACCAGTCAGAATGACTGAAGTGATGCTTAAACAAAACCTATGTCTTCGAGTGAAGACTTTGAGAGCGAATCTTGTCTAGAGTCGGGCAAGTCAGCTTTGCTTGAAGCCCAAGTAAAGTTGCCGTGTGAGTTTCAAATCTGACCGTTGGAACACGTGTCAGTTCCTTAGTGACCTAGGGTCATTTCGGACAAATCAGGTCGGGTTGCCAAGTAGCTATAAATAGCCCACCCCTACAACCATAAACGGTTGGCTGCTCAGATTCAGAGTACGACTTTTGTCGTTTGAGAGCAACCCACCTCGAAGCCTTTGAGAGAGAATTCCTTGCGAGGATAAAGCCCTAACCACCCAGAGCCAAAGAGAATTAGGCATCACTTAAGTCTTCTTGTCTGTGTGATCTGAAGACTTATTACACTTGAGGACTGTGCATCCTCCAGCCGGTTAGGCGTCGCGTTCTGAGCATCCAAGAGACATTGTGGATTGCCGGTGAACGAAGTCTGTGAAGGTTTGGGAGTCTACCTTGAAGACTTACCAGAGTGATTGGGCGAGGTCTGTGTGACCTTAGCTCAAGGGGAATACGATGAGGATTGGGTGTCCTGAGCTGCGTGTTCAGGACTGGGTGTCCGGGACTATGTGTCCTAAGGTTTAAATACCTAGCCGCCCTAACCAGACGTACAGTTGTCACAGCAACTGGAACTGGTCCAACAAATCATTGTCTTCAACGAGTCACTGGTTTCATCTTCCCTTCCCTTTACTAACTGTTACTCCATGTGAAGTCATTGTATGATTGCACTATCTTTTATCTTCACTGAGTGACTGCATTTTCTGTTTGGCTTCATAATATCTTCCTACCTGATCCTTACTACATTGCTGCTATTAGTCATTGTGCTTTCACTCTATTGAATACTTGACTATGGCTTGCCTAGTGTAGTCTACCTTCCGCTGCAGGGTAATAGGTTTATTTCTATCATTTGTCTTCATAACTTCCACGTTTTGAAGACTTTCATAAAAATCACCTATTCACCCCCCCTCTAGTCGATATAACGCACTTTCAATTGGTATCAGAGCAAGGTGCTCCCTTGTTTTGTGTGATTCGGTTTAACCACCTGGAGTTTTAGCTATGTCGATTGCAGGGATAATTAAAGTCTCCGCTGCGTGCCCCATCTTTGATGGAACTGAATATCCCTACTGGAAGAATAAGATGCGCATGCATCTTGAAGCCATTGACGTCGACCTATGGTATGTCATCAAGAACGGCGTTCCCAAGGCTGGAGAAGGTGTCACTGCTGCTGATGTCAAGAAGTTCGTTCAACTGGACTCTACTTCCAAGAATATCATCTGTGGTCATCTGACCAAAGGACAGTATGGCCGTGTGAGTGCTTTGGAAACATCTAAGCTGGTCTTGGACTGGCTCTCCAAGGTCAATGAAGGCGTCTCAACCCAGAGATATCAGAGAATCAATGTCCTTCGCAACCTCTTCAACCGCTTCAAGTGAAATGACAATGAGAATGTCCAGCTCACATTTGACTGACTCACTGACATCACAAATGAGCTTCAAGCCCTCGGCGCTACTGAGATCACCAAACATGAAGTCGTCAAGACACTACTGAGATCACTTGATAGTTCGATTGACACCCTAGCCCTGATGATTCAAGAACGTCCTGATTTCAAGACACTCGAACCGTCTGACATACTTGAGAGGCTCAACACACATGAGTTTCAGCTTTCTGAGAAAAGAGATATCTACGGTCCAAACAATGGGCGAACTCGTGCCTTGAAGGCAAAAGCTGTCTCCTCATCTGAAGAAGAATCTGATAGCAGTTCGGATGATCCTGAAGACATTGGAAGGGAACTTGCTATGCTTGTGAAGAAGTTCCAAAAATTCACCAAGAAGAAAGGTTTCAGAAAGTCTTCCCGATCAAGCTCAAGGAATGATGAAGCTTCTACTAACGACTACAAGAAGAAAACATGTCACAAGTGCAAGAAACCTGGCCACTTCATCTCTGAGTGTCCACAGTGGGACAATGAGAACAAAAAGAAGAAGAAGAGCAAGGAATATGACTCTGACGACAAGAAGAAGAAGAAGTACTCAAAGTCTTCTTCCAAGCCTTCCTCAAAGTCTTCATCACACAAGAAGAGCTCTTCTGGCAAGGCACGTGCGTTTGTTGGCAAGGAAATGGATTCAGAGGAGGAGTCCGCTTCTGAGGAGGCGGAGGTGGAGTCTGAGGAGGAGTCCGATTCAGGCGTCGCGAGTCTGGCTATAGCATACGTTGCCAAGTCCATCTTCAACACTGAAGACAATGAATTCAGCACCGACACCGATGCAAATGACAAGGACTACTCCGCTTCTACCTACTGCTTCATGGCACGCGGTGCCAAGGTAAACACACGCACTACTCACTATCAAACATCTAGTGACGATGACTCTGATTGTGGTTCAAAACCCAGCTACAAAACACTTGTTAAAATTGCAACTGAACAACAGAAAGCTATGGAACATATTCAAAAACTGTTAGACAGAAGCGATGATCTGTTAGGTGCTGAAATGACTCGATCTGAATCCTTAATTGAAGACATAAAAAATCTTCACGTTAAGTATGTGGAACTTGAAAGTCGTCATGAAACTCTCTCAACAACTCATGAAAAGCTTTCCTATGATTATCTTCAAAGGAAGCAAGATCTTGAGAAATTGAGAGCAGCTTATGAAGATCTTCAAAAGGAAAACGAGTCACTTCGCGCCAAACAGATCAGTTCCGCTCAGGAAGGATTTGAACCACCATGTCTTAAATGCATTGAGCGTGATAATGCTACTTATGTTGCTGAATGTTCTACTGCTACTACTGTTGCAATATCTTCAACTGTTGATGTGGTAACTAACCCCTCTGCTGAGGATACCACTGCTATTGCTGCTGAGAATTCTAGGTTGAAGACATTGCTTGAAACAGGGATGTACAAAAGTCTTAAAGGGCATCAGACACCATGTGATGTCCTCAAAAAGCAGATTCTGAACCGAAACCCGAGGAAAGAGGGTGTTGGGTTCGTAAGGAAAATGAATGCTGATGGCTCTTACTGGAAACCTGAGCAGTACCCCAAAACCACGTGGGTTGCTGCAAAGGAACCTTCAGCAGATCCATCCAATCTATCTGGCTTCACTTGTGCTAACCTCATTATCATTGATGAATCCCTTGATGCAAACTATAAACTGTTTAAGAATCAGAATGGTGAAGTGTTTGCCAGGTACATTGGTACTAACTGCAGGAATGAACCGCCCATGAAGAAGATCTAGGTTCTGAAAAGGTGTCTGGAGAATCTTCCTGTGAATGTCATCATGACACCTCACGTGAAGAAGACAAACCTCAGACCAAAGGCTTCATACGGTCCAAAGGCTTCATACAGATAGAGGACTCGCCTGAGTCGCACTAACGCAAATGTTTTGTAGGGGAACCATACTTAGGCATATGAATATGAGAGCGGTTCATCAAACCGCCATGTTCATAAGACCAAGAACTATTCTGCTTATTCTTATGAGTACTATTGTCCGCCTGCAAGACTGTTTGCTAGGGCTCCAAAGCCAAAGTTCTCAGATGCTGCACTTAGACTTATTGCTTCTAAGCCACCCTTGAAGATGTGGGTGGCTAAGAAAGCTTAACTCTCTTTTGCAGGGAAAGGTCTCCAGCAGAAAACCAAAATCGTCTGACGCTATTGCTGGGGACCTTAAACATCTTGTAGGGCGAATGCCCAAATGGTCTTACTATGTACTTTGTTCCTAAATCGCTTGCTACTCTCCCTATTAGTCCTAATCTGGATCTAAGCTTTCATAACCCACTCGTTCATCAAATGTTTTTGCTTCACAATGCTCTTCGTGAAGCCTATCCCCCTAACTGCACTGTAGGGTACGACACCAGTGTCTTCAGAATGGATTATTGATAGTCGGTGTACAAATCACATGACTGGCAAAAGAAGCCTTCTTATGGACTCAACCTTACGTCCATCCGACAAGAGCCACATCACATTTGCTGACACTGGTAAAAGTAAGGTATTGGGTCTAGGTTGAGTTGCAATCTCAAGGGATCAACACATGGATAAAGTCATGCTTGTTGAATCCCTTGGCTTCAACTTAATGTCTGTCTCAATGCTTTGCGAATTAAACATGATCGTAATATCTGGAAAATAGCATTGCCTTGTTCTAATGGAATCTGACAAGTCTCTAGTATTTGAAGGGTATCGAAAAGATGATTTGTACGTGGTAGATTTCTCATCAGGACCACAACTTGCCGTATGTCTTCTAGCAAAAGGTTCAGAATGCTGGCTCTAGCATCGGAGGCTTGGGCATGCTGGCATGAGGAACCTCCACACCCTGGCAAAGAAGAAGCATGTCATAGGCATCGAGGGCGTCAAGTTCAAGAAAGATCACTTATGCGGTGCCTGTGAGGCACGAAAGATGACGAGGGCCAAACATCCCTCGAAGACAATCATGAGCACTACTCGACCCTTCGAACTGCTTCACATGGATCTTTTCGGTCCCACTCATTACTCAACTCTTACTACTACTGCTTGTCTCTATGGCTTTGTCATTGTTGATGATTATTCTAGATATACTTGGGTGCACATAATCATTTACAAGACTGAAGTGCAGGATGTCTTCAGACGCTTCGCCAATCGAGCAATGAACAACTATGGCGCCAAGATAAAGCATATCAGAAGTGACAATGGCACTGAATTCAAGAACACTGGCCTTGATACATATCTTGATACCTTGGGCATCACACATGAATTCTCAGCCCCGTACATGCCACAGCAGAATGGGGTCGTCGAACGCAAGAACAGAACACTCATTGAGATGGCCAGAACGATGCTAGATGAATACAAGACTCCAAGAAAATTCTGGCCTGAAGCCATTGATACTGCATGCCATACAATCAATCGTGTTTATCTTCACAAGCTTCAGAACAAGACATCTTATGAGCTCCTTACTGGCAAGAAGCCAAATGTCAGTTACTTCAGAGTATTTGGCGCCAGGTGCTGGATCAAGGACCCACATCACACCTCAAAGTTTGCACCAAAAGCACATGAGGGTTTTATGCTTGGATATGGAAACGATTCACACTACTACAGAGTCTTCAATCTCTTTCATTACAAAGTGGTTAAAACAGTGGATGTGCGGTTCGATGAGACCAACGGTTCACAAAGAGAGCAACTGCCAAATGTGCTAGATGAAGTTCCATCCAGTGAATCAATCAAGCTAATGGGAACTGGAGAAATTATACCTTCTGAAGCTCATCCTGAAGAAGAACTTATCATCTCAGCACCTAATCAACATGAAGACAATGCTCAGCCTGAAGACATTCCTTCTAACAACGACAATGATTAGCAAGAGCAAAATCTTCGCCCTGTACATCCTCACATTGCCAATGAAGTGCAGATTGAAAGAATAATTGATAGCATCAATGCACCCGGTCCACTCACTCGTTCAAGGGCAACTCAGCTAGCAAATTTCTGTGGGCACTTCTCATTCGTCTCAATAACAGAACCCAAGAAAGTTGAAGAAGCCTTCATGGAACCTGAATGGATTCAAGCTATGCAAGACGAGCTTCAACAGTTTGAGCTGAATAATGTATGGGAACTGGTCAAGCGTCCTGATCCTCAGAAGCACAACATAATAGGCACCAAATGGATATACCGCAACAAGAAAGATGAGCATGGTCAAGTTGTCAGAAACAAAGCTCGTCTCATTGCTCAAGGATATACTCAAGTGGAAGGCATTGACTTCGATGAAACATTTGCTCCTGTGGCTAGACTTGAAGCCATACGCATACTGCTAGCCTATGCAAATCATCACAACATACTTCTTTATCAAATGGATGTGAAGAGCACCTTCCTTAATGGCAAGATTGAAGAAGAAGTGTATGTTGCACAACCTCCTAGCTTTGAAGATCCAAAACATCCTGACATGGTATACAAGCTCAACAAGGCACTGTATGGCCTCAAACAAGCCCCTCGGGCCTGGTATGACACGCTCAAATACTTCCTGAAGAGCAAAAGCTTCATACCTGGTTCTCTCGACCCCACTCTCTTCACGAAGACATATGATGGTGAACTGTTTGTGTGCCAAATATATGTGGATGACATTATCTTCGGCTGCACCAATCAGAAGTACAGTGAAGAGTTTGGATATATGATGCTAGAGCAATATCAAATGTCTATGATGGTAGTGCTGAAGTTCTTTCTCGGTCTTCAAATACGACAGCAACGCAACGACATCTTCATATCTCAAGAGAAGTATCTCAAAGATTGCCAGAAGAAGTTCGGTATGCAAGACTGCAAAGGCTTCACGACGCCAATGCTAGCCAAGCATCATCTGGGTCCTGACGACAATGGTAAAGAGTTCGATCAAAAGGTATACCGCTCCATGATTGGTTCTTTACTTTATCTATGTGCATCTAGGCCAGATATTATGCTTAGTGTTTGCATGTGTGCTCGATTTCAAGCGGCACCAAAGGAGTCGCATCACTTAGCTGTGAAGCGAATTCTTCGATATTTGGCTCACACCCCAACTCTAGGATTATGGTATCCAAAGGGCTCAGAGTTTGATCTGGTTGGATTCTCGGATGCTGATTATGCTGGTGACAAAGTTGATCGCAAGTCTACATCAGGCACATGTCACTTTCTGGGACGATCACTTGTATGTTGGTCTTCAAAGAAGCAGAACTGTGTATCTCTCTCCACTGCTGAATCTGGATACATTGCTGCTGGATCTTACTGCGCTCAGCTTCTGTGGATGAAGCAAACGCTCAAAGACTATGGCATTCATCTAAAGCAAGTGCCACTCTATTGCGACAACGAAAGCGCCATCAAGATTGCCAACAACCCAGTCCAGCACTCGAAGACAAAGCACATTGAAATTCGTCATCACTTTCTTAGAGATCATGTTGTGAAGGAAGATATTGATATCATACACGTCAACACTGAAGAGCAATTGGCAGATATCTTCACCAAGCCCTTGGATGAGAAGAGATTTTGCAAGTTATGGTGTGAGCTAAATATCCTGGAATCCTCAAATGTCCTGTGATTAGGCACACATCCTAACCCTTATGCATATTGATGACTTAGATGTGCAACACACGAAGTAAAGTATATCTTCAATCAATGAAGACATACATTCTAAGTGTGAATACATTAATGTGGAATTTGACTTCGGAGCGCCACGATAATTGTGCACTGTGTCTGGGTCTAATACTTCCTATACGGTGGGTAACGCCACCACCAAATGTTCTATTTTGAAGTGTTTCACTCATGGCGTTACGTTGCTATGTCTTCACATTTGGTTTGGCTTCAATCTCAACATGTCTTCATGATTATCTTCACTATGTTGATTATATATATATACTAGTGTTCTGTCCTCTACGGCATTCAATTATAGCTATGTCTTCTTGTTGAATTTTTTGAACTAAGTGAATGTGATCGGACCCTAACCTCTCTATGCTATCTATCTCAAACTCTATCTCTCCAAATCATATGCATTCTATTGAAACTGTCGAATGTCTTCTCTGCGTCCTTGTCAGCAGAAGATACAAAGACAAATTTTAAGTCCACTTTCAATGCTCATTCCTCCACATGAAACCCGGAGAAGCAGGAACGACCACCCGACAATCCAGGCGTGCGTGGGACGTGGAACAAACCCCAAAATTCTGCATAATGGCCACGTGTTCCTTAGACACGAATCGCCAGGGGCACCTGTGTAATAACACAGTGCCGCCCTGTACCTATAAATACACACTTCACGGCGGTCATTATCTCTTCTTCCACTCTCGCACGAACCCTAGCGCCACCACTAGCCCTCGACGACGCCGACGACGAAGCGCTTCGCTGCCGCAACCTCTCCGACGCCGTCTTCACGCTGACCGCGGACATCGTCCTCTCCGCCGTCACCGTAGGTGTCCTCCGTCGCCAAGTTAGGGCATGGAAGATCGAACTGCCCGGCCTCATCTTCCACTCCGTCTAGCAGTTCTTAGTGTGGTAAATAAAACTTCCTTTTTACGGCACCGTTGATCCTATGGTTTTGTAACTTTCTACCACAAGCAGTTTCTATTCACACAAGCATCTCATAACTTGCCTAGTATATTCACTTATGCTTCATAAAGTAGTTAGATTCCTCACTTGTACTGATCTCTGGATTCGTACAAATCTGGAACCAACTCCTTATCTATGAGTGAATGTCTTCGCACGATGAGGTCAATGTCTTCTAAACTGATTTATATTCAAAATCTTCTGAGAATGCATATGACCTATTCCCCTTCCCTTGCACCTTAATGCTGTCACAGGGACATGTCCGTGGGAGCATCCCTTGGTTCTCATAGTCTGCATTCATTTGCAGAATTCTTACAACATCATATAAATTCTCCCAAAGCAAGTTCCTGTTTGTCCAGCAAGCGAAAATCTTTGAAGCCTTTGAATGTGTTGAAGCCTTTTAGTTTAAAGTTCATGGCTTCAGAGAAATCAGCAAGGAAGGGTGGCAGAAAGCGTCGTGGAGAAACATCTAGAGATCTGCCAGATGACCTCTCAGAACTGTACAAGACAGATCCTGAAGAGGATTACAATCAGCGCAAGACTCGAATCCAATGGATTCGAAGATATTGGGCAGAACAATGGTTCAAATACCGATTTGTAACCCAGGAATATGCTGAGAAAAATGCCATCAAGAGACTGTGGGGAGACATCCTATACAAGAATCTTCAACCCAGGTCCAGAGATGAAGCCATTGAACAAGGCTTCTATCCCTACATGGTCCGTGGGCCACAGCCTGTTGATGCACACCCATCGTCACTACTATGGTGTCGTGACAAGATTCTGTTCAAGCGCAACTTCCAGTTTGCCCAGAACTCAGCGAAGCAAAACAAGAAGACATTGGGACTAGACTTCAACCCTGGTCCATCAGCTCCAAGGGCTGATGGCACATGAGATGCAGAACCCAATGTCGTCGGTCCTTTCTACAACCTTGAAGGCCTCATCACCCATATCTTGGTTCAAGGGACTGCAGTGAATGAGTCTGCAGCTGACGCTAAATCAGATGAAGCGCCTGCAGCGCCGAAGCCAAAGAAGTTGAAGAAGCCTAAAGCTTCAAAGCCTGCCCCTTCACCAAAAATCTCACGGGTGAAGCCACTGGCAACTTCACCTCCTGAAGACAGTGTGCAGTCTGAAGATTTGTCACGCATCTCCAAGCCACAGAAGGTTAAGATGCCTCTGCCACACACCGGCCAAGAGCTAACAGTTGCTGCCATTCTGCGCAATGATGCCATTGATCTGTCAAGTGATGAAGATCTTGCAGATGACGCTCTTGAGCAAGTCATCAAGAGCAAAGAAGAAGCAGAAATCTTCAATGATCTGCCTCTCCTTGATGTAACAATCATCCACAACTTCATTGATGAATGGTTTGACACGCCACACATCAGCTTCGAAGATCTGCAACTACCCATTGGCCTCAGTGTCGCCTTCCATGGCGCCATTGCTTCAGAGTTAGCTATCGCCCAGCGCATTGTTGAACTGAAGAAAAAGATTGACTATGAAAAGGCTCAGTTCAAGAAGCATATGGCCAAGCTCAGCGTGCAAGAGGTGAAGAACTTCAAGATTATGCTGCACGAGCTCAAGGAAGCCTTTCTCAAGAAACGTGCAGAAGCTCAAGGTTCTCGTGAGCGCATGAAGGTTCTAGCTGACAAATGTGTGCATGCCTACAATGAGGCTGAGAAGCGCAAGGCCCTTGGGCGTCCTGGCATCGACCCCAGGATGGCAGCAAAGAAGATGAAGAAGCCCGCTACGGCTAAACCTGACGCACCAAGGCAGGAAGCAGATCCCATTGTCTTCCCAACTAGAATGACTGGCTCGAAGCCAAAAAGCCGGTCAACCGCTTCAGAGCTCAAGAAGACGAGGACTGCTGAGGCTGAAGCCAGGAAGAGAAAACATCCTGAAGCCTCTCTTATTGCCCCCTCCAAGAAGAAGAGGAAGACCAAGAAAGATCGGGCTGCTCCCACAGAGCCTTTGATAGTTGAACCCATTTCCATGGTTCGTCCTGACGCTGAACGCCAACTGACAATCCATGAGCCTACTTTCACAGAGGCTCATGAAGCTGAACACTTTCCAGCAGATGATCCCATCACTGCTGAAGACATTGGTCAACATGACCATGTAGAAGATGGTGCAGTCCTTCCTTAGCTCGAGAACAGCGAACTCGTCAGCATTGGTCGTCCTCTGACGCCAATCGCTCAGGATGCTTCATGGGCTGATCGCCCACAAGAGGAAGAAGACTTTGAGGCCCAGCCAACTCCAACTACACAGGCGTCGCCTGCGTTGCGCAGGCTTCACAAAGGACCTAGGCCTCCAGTCTCTGCGTCTGAAGCTGAAACTGCTGAAGACATTCCGGCTGCATCAGCCGAGGAAGAAGTCCCACAAGTTGCCACTCCCCTGTCCCACCAAGAAGCAGTTCTCGAGGAGAACGTGATTGTGACCGACCCTCCAGCTCGTCAAGTGGAGGTTGAAAATATTGAGGCTGCCACCACCACCACCAATGAAGCCACTGACGCTGTCATGGCTGAAGCTAATGTGGAGCCCTCCCCAACAAAAGCATCAGAAGTCAGCGAAGCCACTGATCCCACTGCTTCTGTTCCTGCACCTGCTGCCGGTCCCCAGTTCGACTATCATGTTGAGCACAAGCCTCAGGTACAGAAGCCAATCCCAAGATTGCCAAGGTTCCCAGGTCCTGCATCAGCACCTGGCTCCTTCAATATCAATGGCTTCAGAGCAGACAACATATTCTTCAACAGCTCCAGGAACCCCTACTCCAGGGAAAGAATATCATCTGATCGGTTCTGGAGTTATCCGCAGCAAAGCTATTACTCATGCATTCTATACAATCAAGGTCGCATCTTCCCCCACAAGCGTCTTGACATTGAAGCTATAGCTGGTCTGCCCTGTCTGGAAGAAGCTCTGGATTGCTTCAAAGAGGTTGGACTGCTGCCGTTCTTCACTGACCAAGAGCATTGGAATGAAGAGTTGCTGCTCCAATTCTATGCCACACTTCACATCCGCGGGTATAGCAGAGATCCGAAGACTTGGGTCCTGGAGTGGATGACAGGAAACGTTCATCACGAAGCCAAAGCCTTTGACATCATTGAGCTCACTGGTTTGCCCACTCCTGGCGATCTCTACGAGCATGGCTGTCATCTTTATAGTGAAGCTATTGAGAGCATCTTTCAGAAGCCTGAACCTAACATGAGTCAGATGATTAGTATGATGAAGCCATTACCCCAAGATGCTGCATATCCCAAAGAGTTCTTTGTTGAAGACCTTGAGTATCTGCCAAGAACCATTTATCACATCATAAGGCGAACTCTCTGGCCAATCAAAGGACATTCTCCCCATGCCAAGCTGGAAGGTGCAATGAAGACTTTGGTCTTCTACATTCTTCATGGAAAATGCTTCAATGCTCAAGACTTCTTCATTCGCCAACTTGCTGCATCAGGCTCTGATCTGTTTGGCTTGAAGTTCTACGCCCCATGGGTAATGCGGCTAATCAAACTTCACTCCACTATCTCATATCAGCCATCTGCTCGCAATCATCGGATTTTTCTGCCTGATGTGGATATGTCTATTGAAGCCATCTATCCTGAGCCTGCCAAGGAACCTCTAAGTCTTCAGAATGCAGAGCATCAAAGTTTTTCTCAGAACATTGAAGGAGTTGAAGCAGTCACTCGTGTGTATCCTTTGGCTGGCACTACACGTGCACCGCATCCTGCTCTCACTGAAGCCACTAACAGTATAACTGCTCCACGACCCAAGAAGCGCACTCGTGTTCTCAACGACCGAGAGCTTCTTGTGGCTCTTCATCAGAAAGAGGACAGGCATCATGACTGGCTGAAGCGTCAGATGCAAAGCCTCTTGGTGGATGTTAATCGCATTCGCAATCTTGCCACCAAGAATGCTTTTGTTGCCCATGAAACCTCTCGCTGCACATGGAAAGGGCTAACGCTGATGTGTTCTGAAGATGATCTTCAAGAGGATGGCTTCACTGAGCGATTCAAGTTTGACTCCACACCTCCTCGAAGGGCAGTGCTGCGACGAACTCCATCCCTTGAAGACTCTGAGTTCTCTTCCTCTGCTGCAACTGTGACTGCCAGAGTGATCGAGGACGAAGACGATGCTACTTCACCGCCACCTCCTTCAGCATGCTTCGACTCTGATCCAAGCTCTTCAGCACCGCCAAACACCACCAACTACCCTGCTACTTCACCTACTCCTCATGGGAACGAGTAGATGCTCTATGTCTTCAAACCTTTTTGGTCCTTACTGACAAAAGGGGGAGAAGCATATGAGGTTGATAGTCTTCAAGCGGGTCCATATGGGCGGGTGCTTTATATTTTGCTTCGTGCTTACAACTCTCGTTTTGCTACATTTGGTTCTTTGAGTTGTAACACTTAAACTCGATGGTCGTCTGCTACTTATCTGCCACCTTGTGTTGCGATGATAAATTCCGCATGTGCGATGATAAATTCCGCACTTAGATCATTCCGCAGACATCCATTTTCCATTATGCATGTCATTATCTTCATATAATTTCACATGCATAGTGGATTGTCATCATAAGTTGAAGTGGATCTCCACAAGTACAACCTGCAATGTGCATTTGCATTCCAAAAGCAAATTACTTATATGCACATCTTCAGGGGGAGCCCTTGCAACTTATGAAGACAATTCCTTATCCTTTACAATTTCACAGATTATATTCCCCGTTGAAAACTTCAACTAGTTTGTCATCAATCACCAAAAGGGGGAGATTGTAAGTGCATCTAGTGCCACCCCTAGTTGGTTTTGGAGTATTGACGACAAACCTAGTTGAGGGACTAATGTGTTTGTGAGAACTGCAGGATAACACAGGTAGAAGTCCCTCATTGATTCGGTTTTCCTACCAGAGATGACCCCTAAAAATGTATGAAGACATTGAAGTCAAAGGTGGTATATGAAGATATTCACATTGAAGACTATGACAAGAGAAGACACCATATGAAGCCTATGGAGCTCGAAGACTTAGATCTTTCGTAGTTCTCTTTCTTCTGTGTTGATTCATAGGAACCACCGTACTGTTAAGTGGGGTCCAAGAGAACCAGTCAGAATGACTGAAGTGATGCTTAAACAAAACCTATGTCTTTGAGTGAAGACTTTGAGAGCGTATCTTGTCCAGAGTCAGGCAAGTCAGCTTTGCTTAAAGCCCAAGTAAAGTTTCCGTGTGAGTTTGAAATCTGACCGTTGGAACACGTGTCAGTTCCTTAGTGACCCAGGGTCATTTTGGACAAATCAGGTCGGGTTGCCAAGTGGCTATAAATAGCCCACCCCCTACAACCATAAACGGTTGGCTGCTCAGATTCAGCGTACGGCTTTTGTCGTTTGAGAGCAACCCACCTCGAAGCCTTTGATAGAGAATTCCTTACAAGGATAAAGCCCTAACCACCCAGAGCCAAAGAGAATTAGGCATCACTTAAGTCTTCTTGTCTGTGTGATCTGAAGACTTATTACACTTGAGGACGGTGCATCCTCCAGCCGGTTAGGCGTCGCGTTCTGAGCATCCAAGAGACATTGTGGATTGCGGGTGAACGAAGTCTGTGAAGGTTTGGGAGTCTACCTTGAAGACTTACCAGAGTGATTGGGCGAGGTCTGTGTGACCTTAGCTCAAGGGGAATACGGTGAGGACTGGGTGTCGTGAGCCGCGTGTTCAGGACTGGGTGTCCGGGACTGTGTGTCCTAAGGTTTAAATACCTAGCCGCCCTAACCAGACGTACAATTGTCACAGCAACTGGAACTGGTCCAAAAAATCATTGTCTTCAACGAGTCACAGGTTTCATCTTCCCTTCCCTTTACTAACTGTTACTCCGTGTGAAGTCATTGTATGATTGCACTATCTTTTATCTTCACTGAGTGACTACATTTTTTGTTTGGCTTCATAATATCTTCCTACCTGATCCTTACTACATTGCTGCTATTAGTCATTGTGCTTTCACTCTATTGAATACTTGACTATGGCTTGCCTAGTGTAGTCTACCTTCCGCTGCAGGGTAATAGGTTTATTTCGATCGTTTGTCTTCATAACTTCCACGTTTTGAAGACTCTGATAAAAATCGCCTATTCACCCCCCCTCTAGTCGATATAACGCACTTTCAGTGTGAAAGCTGTTTCCCAACCTGGTAATAGGAAAGCTGATGCGGATAGTTTTGCTGTGAAAATTGGTCCAAGCAAACTTGGTGGCTCCTTTGTTCGTTGGAGTCCACGAGGTTTGACAAATAAGAAGCCTTCTTCATCTCCCCTTCAAGAGCGGTCTTTGTTGAAAGAAAATAAGAAGCGTAAAGTTCATCCTGCAAAAGTGAACAAAGGTGTGAAGAAGCGTGCTTGTGTTGAAGCTGAAGATTCAGCATCTGAAGAAGATGATATTGAAGTTGATTCAAAAGATGAATTTGCAGTGGTATGTGTTTTGTACTGCATGTGCCTTGCTAGTTGTACTTGCAATGATTTAATTGTGTTTCGGCTGGTATGCTGGCCAGGTGAGGCTGGTCATTGTTTTGCATCTATTTTGATTGTGGTACTTATGTTGTTTTAATAGTTGAACTTGTGCAAAGTTTTCTTTGTTTTACTTGCCTTCATATGCTTGTTTTGTTTCCTATATTCATTGTTTGCAGTGGTATGTGTTTTGTTGTGCATGTGACTTACTAATTGTAATTGTAATGATTTAATTTGTGTTTGGGGTGGTATGCTGGCCAGGTGAGGCTTGTCATTGTATTGATTAATTGAGGGTGGTACTGATGTTGTTTTAATAGTTGAACTTGTGCAATCTTTTTTTACTTACATTTGTATGCTTGTTTTGTTTTCTATATTCATTGTTTGCAGTGGTTTGTGTTTTGTACTGCATGTGACTTACTAGTTGTACTTGCAATGATTTAATTGTGTTTCGGCTGGTATTGCGGCCAGGTTAGGCTGATCATTGTTTGCATCAATTGAGGGGTGGTACTGATGTTGTTTTAATAGTTGAACTTGTGCAATCTTTTCTTTTTCTTTTTTACTTGCATTCATATGCTTTTGTTGTTTTCTATATTCATTTTTTTAAGGTGTGGCTTTTTTGTTTTCATTTACAGCCTGTTAGCGTCATGAGTCCGATCAAGTCGGTGGGAGGCAATGTCGGAAAAGTTGCCTTGGATGAAGGTGACCAACGGAAATTGAACTTAACTGTGCGATGTTCGTTGAGAGAGGTTGAAGATTGTGCTAAATTGCTCAAGAGTCGGCATGTGGCTAGGGTTCATGCATCTGGTTTTGGTTCTATCTTCAGGTGGAGGGTGAAGTCTAACATTTCCCTCCCTCTGATGGGAGTTTTGTACCTGAGGATAGATTGTGATACAATGACTCTTGACATGGGTGAGGCTAATAAGAAGCTTCGCATCACTAGCGATGGTATACAACAATTATTTGGTTTCCCTCGTGGTGGTCGT
Organism: Triticum aestivum; assembly: GCF_018294505.1. Lineage (NCBI taxonomy): Eukaryota > Viridiplantae > Streptophyta > Magnoliopsida > Poales > Poaceae > Triticum > Triticum aestivum. Next base: position 562,960,514 of record NC_057797.1, on the reverse strand, counting down.
TCTGCGCCAAGGCCGTCATAGGACGGATATGATGACGCTCTGATGAAGTTAAGATCGGAGCTTGACATTAGCAAGGACAAAGATATCAAGACAAAGGATTTGAGGAATAAGCTCAAGGTGCTCGTCAAGGATCCTAGCAAAGATGACCTTGCTCTGAAAGTGTTCTTCATTATTGTGTTTATGAAGGTTGTGTTGCCTGGATCTGCCCCGCGTGTTTCCAGAGAGGCAGCAATGTTTGAGGGTCTCGTCTTTGAGGACATGGCTAATATGGATTATTGCCAGCTGATGGTTGATGAGCTTAGAAGGGCTGTTGCCAAGTACCAAAGTGGTCATACCACGGGGAAGGCAATCACAGGCTGTGCCATAGGGCCTGTACTAATGTACCTTGACTTCCTTATCCGTGGCAAAACTGCGGAGCCTAACATGTGAGTCCCCCGCATATGTTACATGGATCCTACCAAGCTTTCTGATCTGGTTGATGCAGATTTGATAAAAAAAGGCAATGCAGATCCAAAGACTTGGGTGTTTGGGAAGCTTCCGGTGAGTTTTGTTTGTTTTGTCTCTTGCAGACCTTTTTTTATTTTTAGGTATAGCTATTTTCTGCTGTAGTGGACATGTGTACTGTAAAGTTGTCTATTTATATTTTGTATGGTTTAGGTATGGATTTTTAGTACTATTGTTTCGTGTTTGGTTGAACTGAATAACTTTTGTTCAACTGGCCTGTTGGTAAATACTAACAAATTGGCAATGACAGTTAAAGTTTTATTAGTGGTGTTGATTTTAAATATGTTAATATCATGATTTATTTTTCCCTATGTGTTGCGTTGATTGATTAACTATTTTCCCCTTTTGTTTGTAGTGGAAAACTCAAGAGGAGGTTGTTTTTTTCCGAGTGTATAAATGGCCAGTCCTGGAGATGTCGTCGTCTTAGGTTCCGAAGTTTTCATCTCTGCCCAATGAGTTGAGGGATGGCCGTGGTGTTGAGGGTGCTGGTTATGCCCCCTGGCCCTAGTAATGGTAGTGCTTCACAGAGGCAGGGTTTTGGTATTGATGTTGCTGTTTCAACGTTGGAGCGCGCTGAGCATATCTTAAGTAATGTGTGTTCTGAGCTGCAAAAGGTCCCAACGACAGTTGAGCGTTTGAGCTGTATCAATGGTATCCTTCCTGAAGGTCATCAATTTAACGCTGAGGAATCTGTTGACTACATTGAGATGGAGAGAATTTTGATCGGTGATATGCGCGATGGTGCCGCTAATCTAGTTCAGAGCTCGGTTTGCCTGTTGAACAACATGAAGCGTTTCAGAACTATGCAAAATTCTCGCTACAAGCCATATGAAGAAAGTGCAAATGTTGTTATCAAGCAGTTTGAGCAGGATGAGGCTGCTGCCACCGACAGCAGGGCTGGTGATGGTACTGAGGCTAATGTTTTTACCACGAAACAAATGATGTTGGCTTTGAGCGTCCTGATGTTGATGTGAGTCAGTCGTTGGTGTTTTGCAATGTTTATGTTGTTGTCCTGATGTCAGTGTTGTAGTTGAACTTCCTCATGTTCATCTATTTATTAATAATTTTCTTTCATGCAGATTGATCACGATGAGGCTGCTGGCACCGACAGTAGGGCTGATGATGGTACTGAGGCTAATGTTTCTGATCAGCGTATGAACGATGTTGGCTCGCAGCACCCTGTTGTTGATGTGAGTCAGTCCTCATTGTTTGTATGTTTTTACTATGTTGTTCTGCTGTCAGTATTGTAGTTGAACTTCCTGATCTACATCTATTTATTAATTTTCCTTTTCATGCAGGAGACCAGTCATAATGTTGAGGCTGCTGTTGACGGTGGAGTTAATGATCTATCCACTGATAAGTGCAAGGTTATTTTTATTTTCATTGTGTTTATTAATATTTTCTTAAAATTTCATGCGCACCGATGTGTCTTGCTTGTTCATTTTTCTATCCCACACCGTTTATTGTTGCTCATAATAGCATTGTTTTTTGTCTCATTACATTTGAATCAGGGTCCTATTGTTGGCGATGAGCCTTGTTTGCCTGTTGGTGATGTCGCTTTGAATGTTAGCAGCAGCAAGTTCGATGATGTTGCTGTGAATGCTTCCAAGGTTTATTTTTCTGTGCACCTATTGGTAGCTTATTTTTTATTGTTAGTTTTGTTCATATTATTTATTTTTTCTGAATTTTTATTTTCATCAGATTACTATTGTTGAGCGTGAGGTTGTCCTTAGTGGTGGAGATGATGCTCATGATGTTCCATTGAGTAGTGGGTGCAATGTTGGTACCAAAGTTGCTGATGAGGATGCTGGTGCTGCCAGCATACTTGATGCCAAATCGCCTGGTGTTGGTATTGCTGGGAATGAAAATGTTTCTGGTTGTGAAGATTTGCCGCCGGAGAATTTCCCGCCTGGAGGTCTTGATTACGGTGATGCATTGCAATATGCTTCTAGCGTGGAGGAGGTGCCATCCGAGGATGATGATTTACTTCTGTCAATTTCTTCTGACCCCTTGACGCAGGAGGCGCTCTTGTCGTCCCAGGATTTTTTGTCTACAGACCCTGAAAGCGCATCAATATTGGTGCCCTCTCAAGATGTCCCATCATCAAACCCTGAAACTGGAGGCATAATGGTCTCATCACAGGAACTACCGTCATCGTCAAACCCTGATAGTCCAGGTAAGGACTTGTAAATGGGGTGTACTTCTCAATTTTGGCATTTTGGACATGTTCTCTTGTAGTTGTTGAACTTACTATTTTTCATCATTTTCTGCAAGCAGAAAGTGGTAATGTTGTTAAGGTTGATACATTTTTCTTCGCTGTTACGAGGTTGCGCACGAACCGTACGAAATGGTTAGTTTGGGATTTTGCCCGTACCATTTTTTGTCTCTTTTTCTTTCTCTAGATTGATTATTGTTGTTGTTGCAGTAGTTTTAATTCATGTAATCTTTTGTGTTTTTCTAGTGACAAGCCGATGTTTCAAAATAAAGAATGTGATGCCAGTGTTGGTTCTATTGCTAAAGCGTTTGTCCCCACTGGCATGCTCAACTCAGACAATGCTGATGTTGTTTTATATTCTCTACGTCAGAAGTACCGAGACACTGACAAGTTGATAGTTCCCAGATGGGTGACGGTCAGTATTTTGCTTTTTTTGTAAATAGGATGATAACCTATTTTGCCAATTTTCTAACTATTGTTGTTCTTTTTGTACAACATACCAAGATCCGTGATGGAAATATTGATTCCAATGTGCTAAATTGGTTCACAAGATCAGGTGCTGATGGTTTTGACCAAGTAGGTGAACTTGGACTTTTTGTACTCATTAAATAGAACTGTCATGTTTTCTTTGCAGTTTTGGGAGGTGTGGGGAATGAACTTGATATGTGCTTCTTTTATTAAAGATGTACTTATTATTGCAAGGGAATTGAACTGATATGATTGTTCCTCAATTTTGGGCGGTGGATATAATTTTATTTATGATTATTTGATTTTTTGTTTGTACTTATGAATTTCAATTTCCCTCTTTTATTTTATTGTTTGGTAAATTCATTTTTCCTTTGCGATTTTTTTCCAGCTTCTTTTCCCTACATTTGATCCGCCGTCATTTGTGGCTACCATGAAGCCTAGTGAAGTATCTGGGCATTGGTGCTTGGTTGTTCTGAATTTTAAGTTCCGTCGTTTCGAGTGTCTTGATTCACTCCGTGATGAAACCTGGGGTGATGCAGTTAGATTCTTAAGGAATATGACAGATAATATAAAGAGGCTTTGGAGGGAGTCCAGTGTAGACAGGGCCAAACCATTCTCACCGGCGCATATTGATGGTTTCTCTTGCGAGTTTGTGCGGGTGCCTCAGCAGGAAAACACGTGAGTATCCGTTTTTAATGATTTTTGCTGGTTGTTTTTGTTGCTGGAGGATGATGTTCCTGTATTTTTTGGATTTTGTGTTGTACCATTTTTTTATTTTTCCTTTGTTTACAGGCATGATTGTGGATTCTTTGTGCTACAAAACTGCAAGACCTATTATTGCCGGGAGGATGGTGTAATTGAAATGGCCGATTACAGCCATGAAGACATTTTAGACATTAGGAAGACTTTGTTGTATACCTGCGCAACTAGCGATGTGTTTGATGTTGACTTTCGGGGTTTGTTTGGCATCGAACCCTGTACGTGTGCATGGACTTTTGTAATTTTTTTGCAGCTTGTACTTCTCTATTAGTACTTTCATGAAATATGTATTTGAACTTACGCTTTGTGCGGTCTTCTTTTTTTCCAGGTGAGTGGCTGGATCTTGGTGAGCCTGACTACAGGTTCTTTGGTAGCCAGTTCTTGGAGCTCGAGCGCGTAGCTATTGATCTTAGCCAGGGGCGTTCTCCCGAAAAGACAAGATCTGGTGTTATGAAGGGGCGGTTGGGAGCTCTGAGAGGTTTTACGGCTGCTTGTGCAGATAGCCCTACTACACCCAAGAATCCCATTGTGGAATTGATAAACAGTGATGATGATGTGTTTGACAAGATTGCTGGCGTTGGAAGGGTCACGAGGAGCGTTGCTGCCAAAGGTTTATCTCCCCTTGCTGGAATAGTGGCTCGTAGAGCTGGTGGTGCTAGGAAAGATCCCGCTTTGGATTCTGGCAATGTTGTAAGCACGAAGCGTGCGCCCAGAGCTCCTATAAAGTTTTGCTCCCCTGTGCAGCAGCTTCACCCTTATAAATTCCCTCACCTTGACAAGGCTCGCAGGTTGTATAATCTGTTGCTTAGTAATGAATGGCGTGAGAAGTATGGCGAGTGAGTATCTCTCATTATTTTTTCCTCTTCCTTTTCTTCTGTTGTTTGTAACTTCTAGATAAATATGGCCTGAACTGTTCCTTTATACAACTTGAACTGCTATGAATGCCTTATCTTGCTTCTCCTTCTTTTTGTTCTTGTGTGTGCTGCAGGGATACATTCTCAATGATACCTCAGCCTGATGGAAACGTAACTAACTTCACTGGGAATCGCATCTGGGAAGTTTTTTCACCTGGGCAAATGATGGAGGGTGATGTAATTGACTTCCTCATTGATGATTGGAAGCAAGATCGCGATAGAAATGCTAATTTCGCATCTGGGAAAAGGATATTGCTGAGTCCATATTTCATCACTGTAATCAATCAGATCGCTTTCTTTATGTTGAACAAGACTGTCTATTGATTTTACAATTTTTTAATAATACTTTGCTTGTTGATTCTTTTTCCGCTGTCTATTTTCTATTTTGGCTTTTTTGCAGGTTGTGCTTGACTGTTCGTTTTACGAGGATGAAAATAAAGTGTTTAATGTGGAGAGTGCAGTGAGATATTTCAAGAGCTATGTTAAAGGTAATGAAGACTTGCTCAGTGCCGACCTTGTGAGATCTACTAGCTGATTTTTGGTTTTTATTTGTTTGTTGTGATGATGGTTTTTACTTTGAATATTTAACAACTCTTTTTTGGTCATTTGTTTTTAGATCATGATGCCTCTATTCAAGCCTATGGTTTTATCAAAGGATAGGAAAGTGAGCCACTATTCCTTATATGTCATGAATCGGTACTGAAGTAGCGTTGACATCCTTGACTCTTTACCTTATCCGAAGAACCACCGTCCTTCGAAGAACACCTATCACAAAGACTGCGAGAAGATTGTGAGTGACATTTATTATCTGTACTGGATTAATATTTTTGCATCTTTGTTTCTGCTGTTTTTGAGAACTAAAACTGTGTGGGTTGTTTTGTTTTTTTACAGATTTCTAGATTGGTCAAAGTAATGAAGGCTGTGTATGGTGATGCTCAGTACAATGCGAGCAAGCAACCTAATTGGGAGCTGTTTGCAAAGAAACCAACGTTTGTCAAGGTTCCACTTCAAGGGCCGAATGAATTGGCCATTATACTCTGAAGTATGCAGGATGCTATGATGGTGAAAAGATCATTGAGAACATTCGAGATAATGACGTGGGTTTCTTGTTGAGCTTTTCACTTTTTGTTTTTGACTTATTGTGCATCCTTTTTTTATGTGTCATGATTTTTGATAATTTATTTTATTGTTTTGCCGCCACGCATTGTTGGTTGGAATGCTGAGGATCTGTATAGAGTTGTGTTCAACCGTAATAACCATCTTATGGTGACGGAGCTTCCCAAGGAGGTTCAGGCTTTGGCTCCTGATGCATAGGATAAATGGTCATAATTTGCATAGTGAATTGGATAGTTGTGTGATATATCTCTTGAAAACATTGTAGGCTCTATTTTGTAGTGTTTGATGTCTTGTCGAGTACTATGTAATAACTAGTATATTTTGTGTTGTGTTTTAAGTCTGGCACAATGTTTCATCGGGAATTCGTTTTGGTTAAGTTTTTTTTTGTACTGAAGACTTATATAGTAGTTGAACTGAAAACAATTTTTTTTCCAAGTGTATTTTCGAGTTGTTGCTCAGAAAGTGAGATTTATTTTATTTTTATGTGATTCCATCCTAACTTGGACCTTTATAGTTTCTGTACTCTTGTTTTCTTGTACTTATGATATAGTTCTGTTAGTACTGATTTGAAGTCTCATTCAGCATAAGACTTTCAAAATTTCAGTGCCAAATTTCTTTTTGAACTTCTTGAACTTTAGTAGTTGAACTTCATAGTAAGAGTTAAAGTACTGGTTTAAATTAGCTATGTTTAAGAGATATTCCTATTAAGTTCAAAACTATTTCTTTCTCAATGCATTAATTGGTATCATCATAGCACTTACCGAATAAACTTAGTTGTACTCAGATTCCAATTGTGCTAGTACTTTTGATTAATTATTTATTGTTTGTGTTGTTTGATGCTAGTATGTCTTCTGTTGTGTTTCTTGTGATTTTTCTCTTTTGTCGAATTTATATTTTTTTGATTTAGTTTTTGGCCTTCTTTTTTTCTAGGCTGTGGTTCTTCTCCAGGCAATGTTTGGTATAATCCTAGCACTTGCTGTATAGACTAAGTTGTACTGAGATTTCAGTTGTATTGCCACTGTTAATTCTTAGTATGTCACTGTTTTAAGGAATGCGAACTGAAGCTTCCTGTTCCTTTTTATATATTTGTACAATGAACGTACCGTGTGTTCAACTGTACCAGAACTTTTCACTCCTAGGATGCTAGTGACTAGGAAATACGTACTGGTGTTTCTTTGCTTTTCCTGATGCAGTACTCAGTGAATTTCTAACTACTTTTTACCACGATGCTTTTTAGTACTGAATGTTGTCCTTGGCTGAAACTTAGTCTTTTTAGTGTTCGTCTGAAACTAAAAACTGATTTTTTAGCGTGATAGTACTACCGTTCATGTCTAAGCTGTACTGAGCGTCGAAGGCTACTATTTGCTTTTGTCCTTAGTTAGTTTGCCACTTTTTTTGTTTTTGTGAAAATATTCATGTGTTTTTTTTCTCCATGACTAGTGCTGCGTGGCAGCTATCAAGTTTCAACTTCAACCTACTTCAACTTCAAATGATGGATGAACAAAATAGGAAGCTAGCAAACTTGTTGGACGACATAAGCAAACGATGTACTTGATAGACATAGGCAAACTTGTTCAAACCCTGACACACATAGCATAAGGTAGCTGGTTCAACATAACGAAAGCAAACTACAAATCTGAAACAACAATACTAAGGACACACACAGCATAAGGTAGCTGGTTCAACATAACAAATGCAGACTTTCATGCATCTTCATCTGTGAAGTTGCAGTGGTAGTAGGGGTTAGCCTCCTGCTCTTTTGAAATATCCCAAACTGTCACGATGTTGTCGATTGTCTTCCATGACTTGTACATTGCGTACGCATCTATTCCTGCGTACGTGATGAGGTTGTCTGGCAGCGGGCTGTTCCCCCACAGTTTGTGGTCTGCCCTGTTCATCTTCTTCTTCATGCCTTCGTAGAATGGGTGGATGACGCTGCCTGCAACATCGGCCAAGGAGTCGTAGTATTTTCTGGTCTTTGGATCTTTCCACTTGCGCTGCATGTCGATGAAGTTGTTGGGGTTGATTTCCAAACCAGACTCCTACAGCATCCGCTTGTCACCTCCAATGCTGAAACCAACAAATGTGTACAATTTCTCCTACCGCAGGAAGTCTTTGAGGCGCTTGGACCTGCAAGGGGGGAGACACACATTTATAGATTAGTCTTCTTTTTTGAGGATTTAATTCTTCTGCTTTTTTTGTTTTACAAGTGATAATCCATGAGGTAGATGCTTATTTATTATGAGTCATGCATGAATGTAGTTCAGAAACTAGTACACAAAGTCCTGAAATTAAATTCAACTACACCGTGCTATTTTTTCTTTTTTGCTATCTTCTTTGCTTTACCAAATGCTTCACCAAATTAGAGAATAATTTTACGAGAGTCAATGATAGATGCGCTGCTTGATTCAAGTTTAGTTTTCTTTTTTGTTGAATAAAAGACCTATACCAGTGCTTGATACATCTTTGTGCATTAATTCTATATCAAGTTAAAAAATTAGTTTGAGAAACATGTGCATCAAGATATGGACCTATACCACTTCACCAAAGATCTTTTAATACATCAATTCTATAAACTATACTAGTGCATCAAGATCAGAATCTATGCTAGTTCATCAAGTTCAGAAATTAATTTGGTGCATAAAGTTCAGAGTGCTATAAACTTTTTTTCAGATGCTAATCTGGTGAAACAATCCACTCAGTTTCAGAAATGCATTTAACTTGATAAACATGTAATCGTGTATCCACTTCATAGACTATAGTAGTTCATCTAGTTGGGAAACAATTTTTAATTAAGTTTTTAGTGACTAGTACTGATACAATAGATGAATGAACAGTAGTATGGGTTACCATTTTGTGGCTGCTGCGATGTGGTACACCAAGCAGAGTTCCTCGACGCACAACTGCAGGACTGGCGCCATCTGTGGAGGTTTTTCCTCGTCGGTGTACTCCACATCAACTCTGATGAAGCTCGAATACAAGCCGCCGCCCTTCATCCTGAGCCTGCTCATCATCTCGTCAGCCTTGTCTGGTTCGCTGGTGCAGACGATCTCCAGCGTCTCCTTGCCGTGGAGCTCAACCCCTTTGAGCGTTCTGGTGTACTCGCGCTTCTCGCCAGGGACGTTAATGTCGATGAGGTTGCTCCTCTTGTCTGACGTCTCAGCATGATGACGCTTGGCAGACGGTTCCTCCGCCATGGCCTTCCTCCGGCGACTGTGGGCTTTGGAGAGAGCCGCTGGAGGTTTGTGTGCAGTGGAAATGGAAGCGGCAATGGTGCTATGTGGGAACGAGGGAGAGATGGAAGACAATGGGTTTTTTTTGCAGTGCGCCGATGGTGGTGTGTGGGAGGCGGTTCGTCGGGGGCATGTGTGTAGTGGTCGTGGGGGTCGCCGTTTGCACTTCATCGTGGCAACCACCCAGTGGGTGGCGCGGGTGATGGCCTGGAAGAACTAACCATCCAAGACAAATGTTTTTTATTGGTGCACTGATTAGTCTTGTCAAGCTGTACTTACGATCTGCTAAATCCCACTTGCACGTCTCTGTGGTTGTGATGATGGCATTTTGCACTGTTTACGTGACGTATGGATCTGTGATGTTTTTCCATGTGGATGTTTAAGTATTGTTTTTCTATTGAAGCCTTTATACACTAGTGTATGTCAAAACATTTTTTCAGTGCCCTGGGAGTTGTTGCTCAAAACTTGTACTTATTTTATTTTCATCTGTACAAACCTAAGTTAGGCCTTTATAGTTTTTGTATTCTCATTTTTACTGCACTTATGTTTTAGTACTGTGTGAACTGAACTGTAATTTCAAACAGCGCATGGGTTTGAAATTTGATGTCACTGTGGTGCGAGTGGCCTGATTGATCCTGCTGTTTTAGTACTGATGTTGTATGTATGTTTGAACTGATTTTTTTATAACTTAGGTTGGGGGTGGGGGTTTGAGATTATTTTACGAGAAGATCGTTCGTTGTGGTGTGGACATATTATATATAAATAATAAATTTAGCAGAATTGACAAATAAATTCTATTTGAACTTTTTGAATTTTAGTAGTTGAACTTGTCAGTTTTTATATAAATAAGAAATTTAGCATATTTGACAAACATTATATGTTTGAACTTTTAGATTTTTAGTAGTTGAACTTGTCAGTTTTTATATAAATAAGATTTTTAGCATAATTGACAAACATTATATGTTTTGAACTTTTTTAGTTTTAGTAGTTGAACTTGTCAGTTTTTATATAAATAAGAATTTTAGCATAATTGACAAACATTATATGTTTTGAACTTTTTTAGTTTTAGTAGTTGAACTTGAAAGTAATATTTAATTCTGTTTTTTAAATTATGTACATTTAATAGAAAGGCTATTAAGTTTTGTTCTTTTTAGAGGTTCATTGTTTTTGTATCATATTTTTTCCTTTTTTCATGTAGAGGTTAATTGACAAACATTTTTCTTGTGGTTTATATTTCTTTGTCCCGCCCTCTGGTTTGTATAGCTAGGCTTATTTGGTGGGGTGTTTTGTTGACGATGTAGAGGCTATTGGGTAGTTTTCCGGCCCAGATAGCTCGTCTGCGCGCCTGTGCAGTGCATCGTGCGCGTGCGCTCTGGGTTTAGTCCCACCTCGCTAGTCGAGGGGGCTCCGAACCTGTTTATAAGCGCAGCCGACGCTCACCAGGCAAACTCCTCTGAACACTTACCTGAGTGCTTATACACGACGCTCTCTCTCTCTCTCTCTTGACCTGTGGGCCCTGGTCGACGGGTCCTGCGTTGTGCGGATTACTAGGGATTCGCCCACGGGCTCGAGTTCAAGTATCTAGCATTGTCAGGGCCTGCTCCTGACCTTGGGCGGTCAATTTTTTTGTTTTGTTTGAATCTAGTACTTGACTCCTCCAGTAACTTGGACTCATACTTTTTGTTCTAGTTCTTGTCAGTTTTGTGTGAGTGTAATCTTTTTCATTTGAGTTTTTTGCCTTCTTTTTTGTGTTTGTTTTTGTGATTATTCTCAAGTGTCTTCTGGTGTCATTTTCAGAACTATGGTACTTGCGTGTAGACTGAATTGTACTGATAGTGCATTCATAGTAGCGCTTACGGACTGATGCTTCTTTGTACTTTTTATTGTAGTAAGTATGTAATGTCCGATCAAGTGTACTGAGTTGTACTGACATGGAACAACGTTGTGTGATTAGTTGCATCGTAACTAGTACTTTAGAGCAACGACAATGTTCCATTCAGAAGCTACTTTTTCAAATTTTGAAATGATGGATTAACAACATACGAAGCTACCAAACCAAACTTATATAATGAGATAAGCAAAACATTGTACTTGATGACATAACTAAACTTGTTCAAACATGACAAGCACGACATAATCATACTGTCTCAACCCAACAAGAGCAAACTACTAATTTGAAACAACAAGATAAAAGGCAAGCACAAGTTGAAGTAAAAAGAAGGCATGCTCTGATGTATCTTCATCCCATAAAGGGGCAATAGGGGTGGTCGTAGAAGTTGTTAGCCTCCCGCTCTTTCGCAAATTCTGAACCATCTGTGATGTAGTCGATCATGAACCATGACTTATACGCGGTGTACGCATCTACTCCTGCGTACTCGATGAGGTTGTCTAGCAGCTCACTTGTCCCCCACAGTTTGTAGTCTTCCTGCGTGTTGATCTTGTTCTTCATGCCTTTGTAGAATGGGTGGATGACGCTGGCTGCAACATCAGTCAAGGAGTCGTACTCTTTTCCGGTGTATGGAACTCTCCACTTGCGCTGAATGTCGATGAACTTGTTGGGGTTGATCTCCATACCAGACAACTTCAGCTTCTCTTTGTCGCTTTCAATGCTGAAACCGGCAAATGTGAACAACTTGTCATGCTGCAGCATGTCGGTCAGGCGCTTGGGCCTGCAAGGGCAGAGACATTTTGAATATTAGCATTACTTTGATGTTTGAATTATCCATTTTTGTTTTGTTTTACAAGTGATGAATCCATGAAGTAGTTGTTTATGTAGGATAAACAATGGATGAATGTACTTCAAAAACTAGTAAAGAAAGTTCTGAAATTAAATTAAGTACATCATGTTATTCTTCTTCTTGGATTATACATAGTTTCAGTCAATGTTGTATGTTCCGCATTGGTACTAGTTTAGTCTACTTTTGTTGAAATAGAATAACACAGAACCAGTGCTTCACCAAGTCCTTAGTTTATTTTCTTATGAAAATAACATTACATCAAATTCAGAAAATACTTCACTACATCAAGTTCAGAAATATCTTTTTTAATACATCGAGTACATAGACTACTCTATTGTATCAACTCCAGAAACTACACTAGTCGATCAACTTCAGAATTTAATCTTCCGCAAGATTTTCCAAATAGTAATCCAGTGTATCAGGTTCAAAAATACATTTTATAGTATATCTACTTGAGAAAATGCAGTAGTGCATCCACTTTTCACAAACCACACTAGTACATCTAGTTGGGAAACAAGTGTGATTAAATTTTCAGGATACAGTACTAATAAAACAGATAAACCATATGCAGGGCAAATGAGTAGGATTGCTCACCATTTTGTGGCCGCTGCGATGTGGTACACCAAGCAGAGTTCGTCGACGCACAACTGCAGGACTGCCGCCATCTGGGGAGGTTCATCTTTGTTGGTGTAGTGCACACCAACGCCGATGATCCTACGAATCCTGCCGCCAAGCTTCCTCCAGAGCCTGGAGATCACCTCGTCGGCCTTGTCTGGTTCGCTGGTGCAGACGATCTCCAGCGTCTCCTTGCCGTGGAGCTCAATCCCTTTGAGCGTTCTGGTGTAGTCGCGCTTCTCGCCGGGGACGTTAATGTCGACAAGGTTGCTCCTCTTGTCCGACGTCTTGGCATGATGACGCTTGGCGGACGGTTCCTCTGCCATGGCCTTCCTTCGGCGACTGTGGGCTTTGGAGAGAGACGCTGGAGGTTTGTGTGCAGTGGAAATGGAAGCGACAATGGTGGTTTGTGGGAACGAGGGAGAGATGGAAGACAATGGGGTATTTTTTCAGTGCACCGACGGTGGTGTGTGGGAGGCGGTTCGTCGGGGGCGTGTGTGTAGTGGTTGTGGGGGTCACCGTTTGCACTTCGTCGTGGCAACCGCCCAGTGGGTGGCGTGGGTGGTGGCGTGGAAGAACTAACCGTCCAAGTTAAATGGTTTTTACTGTTGAACTGACTAGTCTTGTCAAGCTGTACTTATGACCCGCAAAACCCCACTTGCACGTCTATGCGGTGGTGATGATGGCATTTTACTGTGGCACCGATTCATATAGTCAAGCTGTACTTATCAGCTGCTTATCCCACTTGCACGTGTCAGCGTCGGTGTTGGTGGAGGTCTGAACTCCTCTACTGTCGTACTCGGACTGGTGATTGAAGTGTAATTGAACGTACCAAATACCAGCGATACTATGTGTGGTGCTAATGTCTTTTTAAAACAATTTTCGTATTTTTTAAAGGATTTTTATATCAAGATAACCTGTGAGTATTTTTTACAGATAAATTAGATTTTCAGCAGTACAGGATGTATTATATTCGCATTTTGCTTGAGGTAATTATTTTTATGTACTGATGGTAATTGGGACTGGTAGGAGCAGGCATAGCTTTGTTTTTTCAAAACGATTTTTTTTCAGTCATTCACTGGTGTGTTTGTTATTACTATGCCTTTTGTACTGCCGACTGAGAGTTATCAGTACTGATGTAATACAAGAGTTTAAATTTTTCCTTGACATTTTTTTTGCTGAGTTACTAGTTGACAGTAGCGTTTTGCGTCAGATATATCAAGATAAGTTTTTTCAAATTTATTTTTGACTGCATTCAAAAGGATTATCAAATGGTTTAAATAATAGTGTCACTGCTTCAGCGGGCACAAATCAGAAATTATATCAGTACTGATGTGTACTCTGCCTTGTACTGACGACTGAGAGTTATCAGTACTGATATGCTATAAGAGTTTAAAATTTTCCTTGACATATTTTTTTCCTGAGTTACTGGTTCACAGTAGCCTTTTGCGTCGGATATATCCAGATAAGTTTTTTCAAACGTATTTTGTGACTGCATTCAAAATGATTATCAAATGGTTTATATAATAATGTCACTGCTCTAGTGGGCACAAATCAGAAACTAAAAAATAACTTTAGTTCTGATCGAGAAATTGACGATAAAGCTAAATAAGTTTTGGTAAACGACAGTGTTTTGTGACATGCTTCCTCATTGTGTGCTGATTCAACTGAGACTACAAGGTTATTTTTTAGTTGACGCAGCAGGATAACCACTATGTATTGTTCAGTCTTGAGCTTCTCCTAACTGTCCCCAAATGTTGTGCCTTGCCGGCGCTCTTTCCAGGTTGAGCCTTGGCAGCTTCATCGCCAGTTTCAGTTTCCTCGCCCCCGACACTGTCATCTTCATTGTCTTCGTCTGATTGGCCATCATTCTCATCAAACTCTTCTTCTTCATCGTCTTCATTTGATTGCTTGGAACTCTGTACCTTGCCCTGTTTATGTTCAGCTCCACTGACCTCCTTGCCCACTTTGCACGTGCAGGCATTATGTCCATCAGTTCCGCCACACTTGCGGCAAGTGTAGCTGTTACATGTGTTGTCTCCATTGGTAGAAAGCTGGGTGGCTCCAATCTGCTTGTTCTTGTTGACAGTGGCATCTGTGCGGAGTGGGCATGTGCGGTAGTTATGGTTGCTCACGACGTTGCAGAATCCGCATGCCTTTACCCCGAGGGGTTTGCCGTCCGGGCCAAATTCCACGCGCTTGATGGGGCATGGTGGCTTTTTGGCTGTTGCTTTCGCAGCTTTCGCTGCTTGCATCTTGCTCTTCCTCCCCTTTGTGTTTGAGAATATTGGGGGTTTAATCACCCTTTCCTGCTACTGCTGGTAGGATGTGCTATTGTCATGTCGTTCGCCTACAGCACCATCAAGCTCATGATCTCGCATGTGAGTTTGTCGGTGCTCTTGAGTGTGCACACTGGCAAGCTCCGATTGCTGCTGCTCCTCTTCCTCGTTCTCAAACGGGTCAATAGCTCCCATATGGTTCATCTCAGACAACATTGTAGCAATATCCTGCTCAATGGCTTTATTGTCCGCGACACCTCCATTTTCAGCAGAATGCATGGCGTCGAGTTCTTGTTCAAGTTTGTCCATGACAACCCACGTCCTTGCCATTTGCTCTTGGCTTCTCAAGCTTTTTCTGTGCACCCTCATGTTCAACGTCAGCAGTGAGCTTTCAATGCAGTATTGGGATGCCTTGTTTGACGCTACTGTCCTCAAGTCATTTCTGTCAAATGTTGGTTGGATGTTCGGGCGTTTGGTGTATCTCCTGAGTATGTATTTCTCTGGAACGCTTTCAGCCTTAATTGTCTGCATCATGCATAGGACATGCACGCAGAAAAGACCTGTATTTGTTTTTGGAAGAGGTGCATGTTTTTTGTCATTTCATTCGAACAAACACTTTGCAAAAAAAAGTAGTACGGTATGTAACATCTTTTTTGTAGTCCTCACCTGTGTGGTCCCATAGCCTGCACTCGCACTCATATGTTTCTCCCACGGGGTCTGCAACCACCTGGAACGCGTGCTGAGCCCACACAGACAGTTTTTGCAGGTGGTTGTAGCGCACTAGGTACTTTGTGGGCTCTTCCGTCTCTGTCAACGTGAAGAGAGTGCTCAGTTTTAGCCTATCTCTGATCTCGCTGTACACAGCTCGCATGTACAGCTTTGCCATTTGGGTGTCAAACCCATAGAAGGTTAGCGTGTTTTGTTCCTTCTGTAGATGCAAGAATGATGACCAAATTGTTAGTTTTCTCACAGGAAAAACTTCTAATAAAGTTTTTACTTTGGTAAGCATGTAATTTTTTGTCTTAAGACAAGTGATAGAGCTATACCCGGTTACCCATTGTCTCCTGGTTCTCTGTCTGCCTCCTGGTTTTGACGTAGGAGTTTACCTGGCTGACAAACCGGTGTAGGTTATGTCTCTCATTTACGTAGTTCTTCTTGAGCACATAGTTCATGCTCTCACTTCACTGTGTGGATGTCATTTTGGCGCAGAAAAATTCTTTGAAGTAGGCTGATATCCATTTCTCACGCTCGTTCCACATGCCCACCATTGTGGCATCATCGTGGAGGTTGTACTTATCCATGAGTCTTTTCCAGGCATCCTCAAACTCAGTTGGCATGAGGGGCCAGTTGAGAATTGATGTGAATTCATCCTTAAGGTCCTCGTGCAGGAAATACAGGTACACGAGGTGTTCCCTGTACTTCTTCATAATGTGCCAGCGGCATAGCTTATGTACTGTGTTCTTGAAAACATCTGCGATCGCCAAAGCCATTGCCTGGCACTGGTCTGGTAATGAGAAAATAGACTCGGAGTGGTCAGCAGATGGTTGTGCATATATACCAATACAACTGACACAACATTTTTACTGTGTTATTTTCCTTTTCTTTTTTGGTAGGGGGGTGGTGGTTGGGGGTGGTTTTAGCGGGTGTACCTGTGAGAATGCATGTAGGAGCCTTCCTTCTCATGCACCTTAAAAATGTCCTGAACAGCCGCTTGAATGAATCTGCATCCTCATCTCCTATCAGGGCAAAACCAAAGAATGTAGTCTGTAAGTGGTTGTTAGTTCCGACAAACACCCCAAGTGGCATATGGTACTTGTTGGTCTTGTATGTTGTGTCAAACATTACGCAGTCCCCGAAGTCCTGATACGCTCCTCGGCAGCTTGCGTTCGCCCAGAATATGTTCTTAACTCTGTCGGACTCATCAAGTTGCATGTCACAGAAGAATTCCCTGTTTATAGCTTTCATCTCCCTAAAGAAGTTGACAGTCTTTAGGACATCATCCACATCATCAATCCTTGAATTCTTTGATTTCATGCATATAAAAAGTTCATTGAAAAATGCATGTTGAACGGGCGTCAGGTCATGCGTTGCTTGATATGTTTGTACTGACAGAGGAAAAAGACGTAGGCGGTTTATGGGAGGAGAACAAGTTTGTACTTACAGGTTAATCAGGTCTTTGGCATTCATTTTGAGGAAGTAGCTACCAGGGTCATCACCGCCCAGAATGCTCATGATTTGCGCGTGTTCAATTCCTTTGAACTGCAGGTACTTGACATACTCCAAGATTGTTTTGTCAAAGTTTTTGTGGGAGTGCAAGAAGACAAGCATTTCTGCGGTGAGCTGTATCCTGTGGTTGTGTTCCCAGACTATCTATTTTACGACAAATGTTCCATCCTTTTCCTTCTTCAGCCTCATTTTAGCCCCGCAGTTAGTTCTGGCTGTCGTCTTGTTACGCTGTCTATTTGCTTCAGACACCTTTGATTCATAAACTCCATGGCACCTGCAATAAAGGTAGGCTCTGGTCTTAAACTTGGGGCCTTCCCTGACAGCAAAACCAGCGTGCTTCGCATATACGCTGTAGAAGTTCTTAGTTTCTTCAAAAGTTTCAAACCTCATCTCTAGCCTTGGCAGAACATAAGCTTCAATGTCAGGTGGCTGCACACAACAGTGACAAAACAAAAATGTTAGATGAGGTGGTCACAGCACCATGGTATGGACTGTGCTTGTATTTTTTTCTATATGGATACTTACATGTGTATAGCTCTGCGCTGCCTCTGGTGTTTGTTGTTCTCCCTGGTATATGGGCGCCGGTGGTGTCATCCTTGGCACATGCAGCAATGCATCTCTTGGAGGGAGCAACGACGACGAAGATCTCCGTCTCTCGTTGTACGGACGTCTCTCCTCAGATTCATTGTGATGTTGCTCCTGTCTATATGGCTCATATCTTGTACTTTTGAACCTGCTAGAGTGGCCAAAATTTCTGTCTTTTTGCCCTAGTCTTCCCGTCGCAACTGCTTTTGCAGCATGGATGATTGATGTTAACGGAGTGACTGGTGGAAGCCTTCTTGTCCTTTGTCAGGACCCCGACTCGATGTCACATCGATCTAGCTTGTAACACCTCATATCACTTTGCGGCCTCACGCACGGTATCCCCACGGGTGTCGCCTTACCTTTTCCCGGGACCGTTTGCGCCTTTTGGATCACGTATATGATAGTGTCGCTAGCATCCATATGATAAGGAGCCCGGGCTGACATGACTAGTTGTAAACCCAAAGTGGCACAGACTTACAGGGACAGGCATCCATGACCCAGCTTCGAACGTGTCGGTCATCAGCAAGTGGGTCCGGGCTGTAGCACTGGGCTAGCAGGACTCCGGTAAACCGGGCAGTAGCGGGCTAACAGGACTCCGGTACTCAATGCGTGACATTTCCCCGAAGGGACAGACACAGGAACGAAGAAGGACACATGCCGGCCAGCCTAAGTGTTCCAGAGCAGTAGCAAGCTATCATGGCTCAGCGGTAACACTAGGAGAGATTTCCCGGTAAGAGAGGCTACTAAAGATAAACAACTAGATAGTCAGATCCCACGCATACCAAGCATTTCAATAACATACACACAATATGCTCGATATGTGCAAATACAACATGGCATCACAACATGACTCTACGACACAAGTACTTTATTTAAGGCTCAGAGAGCCATACATAACATACACATAGGTACGGGTCACACGACCCAGCATTCAAGTCATACAGTCATACAAACCAGCAGCGGAAGTAGCTTGTCTGGGTACAGACAACTAGTAAAATAAAAGAGGCTTGGAAAGCCTAGCTATACTACATGGTCCTTCACAAGCTCAGGATCACCACCTGGGCCTTAGCCTACTCATTGATGTCAACGTCTACGAAGAACCCATCAGAAGGGGTTGCAGCGTCTTCTGTAAAAAATGTAAATTATAGCAACATGAGTACAAAGGTACTCAGCAAGACTTACATCAGATCCTACATACATGCACATTATCAAGAAGGGTTGGTGGAGTTATTGCAGCAAGCCAGCTTTGACTCTTGGCTAGGCTATCCTACGAGACTCCAACTTGAAACTGTTTTGCGTACACGAGTCCACTACTCACCACTTCAATACACTACCGAGGATTCACCTCCGTCTTCCTACGGAAGAGCCATCCTCGGCACTCACACTTATCTTGAGGCTTTTAGTAGTTTCCATTTACTTGTCTATGAACTGTATAGGCAACCAAGTAGTCCTTTATCGCAGATGCGGCTATTCGAATAGATCATAATAACCCTGCAGGGGTGTACTTCTTCATACACGCTCTCACCACTTACCGTCGTTTACACGACATGTACTCGGCAACCTTCAAGCGGAAGCCCAACGTGGGTGTCGGCCACGACCTACCTAATCATCTAAGCCTCTAGTCCAGGTTTATCGCCTATTCGGGTTCCATCCATGAGGAGATCCGGCCGAGGTTTCGCTCACAGCCCCAAACGATGTGAACAGGGTTCCCGAGATACCTAACGGGTATTCGGCCCACCCCTACGGTCAGCGCTGTCCACGGCCTCCAGTAGGCTACAAACACCAGAAACTACTTGCAACTCCTGGACAGAGAACTAGGGTGAATAAGAAGTCGAGAGGGTCCATTGTTTTCGGGCCCAATGCATGGTAGTAGCTGAATCTTAAATCACACATACAGATCTCAGTGCTTAAGGTCGGCTTCAATGAAACAACCCACCATGTACTCCTACATGGCCTCTCATCGATACCTTTACCAAATCGTGTTTACCACACCACTCTCATTACCGACATAATCATTTCACTCTAGTCCATCACCCAGATGAACCAGACCTGACACGACTCTAAGCATAGCAGGCATAGCAAGGTAGGAATAACACATACATATGGCTCAATCAACTCCTACACATGCTAGTGGGTTTCATCTAGTTACTGTGGCAATGACAGGTCATGCAGAGGAAATGGGTTCAACTACCGTAGCACACAGCAGTTTGAAACGCGTTGTCTTAATGCAGTAAAAGAGAGCAGGAGCGAGAACATGGGATTGTATCGATATGGTCAAATGGTTGGTTGCTTGCCTGATGGTTCGATGCACTGATACGGTTCTTCGTTAGGGTAATCACGGTACTCCTCGGAGGCAGAACCTGCCGCAAAGAACACTGATACACAACCATCACCAAACAATGTGCGACAATATGATGCATGCATGAAACATGGCAATATGAGTGTGTTGGGCTAATGCAACTAAGACTAGAGGGGTTTGAACCAATTTGAATCAAAGATTCAAATTTCAAACTCATACATGCCCCTTTAAAGTGTTTTTCCTTGTTCTGCACTAAACATCAAGTTAACTTGTTTAATCATGCATGAAAATAGTACAGATGGATAGATTGGATTTTTCTGATCATTTTTCATATATAATTTGTCTGATTTGGAGTTACAGAATAAAAGTTATGAATTTTTGAAGTTTAAACTATATTCTGGAATTTCCTATATTAGATTAAATCCAGAAAATCAATTACTGCGTCAGCCTGACATCAGTGTGACATCAACAGGTCAACGGGACACGGTCCAGGTCAAACCTGACAGTGGGTCCCGCGTGTCAGTGTGATTAGATTAGTTAAAGTTTAATTAAAACTAAACCTGTTTAATTAACAGGGCCGGGCCCCACCTGTCATTGACTCAGGAGAGTCAACCAGGGCCCACCCGTGGTCAAACCCAGGTCGGCTGCACCGGCGTTTAGCCGCCGGCGAGCCCGACGCGGCAGCGGAAGTGATTTTTGCCGTTCCGGCAACCAAACGAGCCGCGGAGGCCACCGTAGAGGAGCTGAGGTCGAGCCACAGCTCTTGGTGGAGTCCGTTGGGGTCGGGGTGGCCGGAGTTGGCGCCAGCGACGACTTTGGCGGCCACCGGAGTTCGGCCGAAGTCGAACTTGTCGCTAGGGGGGTCGGTGAGGTGCGGGGAGTAGCTAGTTAGGTGCTACGTGACGCGGTGAGGATGATGGACACCGTGGAGTGGTCGGAGGGTGACCGGGAGCACGTCGGCGACGAGCTCCACGGTGGTGGGTGCGGTTGAGCTCCGGGAGGTCGCTACACGGCTCGGGAACGAGAGTGGGAGGGTAGGAGGGGTAGCTAGGCTCACAGCGCACCCGTAGAGGCCACCGGCGGGGTCGGGGACGAGCTGAGGCGGCGACGGTGTTGAAGGGGATCTCCGGCGACGGTGGTTCGGGCGAGGTCGTTGCGGTGGACTCGGGCGTTGCGAGCGCTCGGGGCTCGGCTTGCTCGATGAAGTGGACAGCGGCGGAGCTCCTGGACACGACGAGAGGACGCACGGGCGGCGGGGAGCGCGGCTACGACGTAGGCACGGCGGCGGTAGCGTCGGCCATGGCTGGGG
>NC_057797.1:562927600-562939244 GCF_018294505.1 Triticum aestivum | reverse complement strand
TGTTGCGAGCGCTTGGGGCTCGGCTTGCTCGATGAAGTGGACAGCGGCGGAGCTCCTGGACACGACGAGAGGACGCACGGGCGGCGGGGAGCGCGGCTACGACGTAGGCACGGCGGCGGTAGCGTCGGCCATGGCTGGGGGGCGCGAGGGGGAGGAGCTGGAGAGGAGAGGGGGTGTCTGGGGGGTTCGGGGAAGAGAGGGGGAGCGATCCACGACGTCACCGGGCGAGGGGAGCGGCGAGGCGGCGAGCAGGTGCGTGGCGCGCGCTGCGGTCGCCGTCGGGCACCTGCCTGCCTGCCTGGCCGGCAAGCAGCTCGCTGGAGCGGCGCTAGGCTGGGCCGGCAGGTGGGCCGGGTGCTGGGCGCCAGGTAAGTTTTTCTATTTTTTCCTGTTTTCTGTTTTTTAATACTTCTGCAACTTTGTTGATTTATTAAAAATACTTAGGCAACTCCTAAAATCAGCAAACTACTCCTGGTCCATAGTTGGATTATTTCCAACATGAAACATTTTAGTTTGGAGATATTTGGGCATCTGAATATTTTATATAATTTTAAATGCCCAAATTCAAATATCTATGATTTAATTCAAAGACCCTAGGATGACCTAGGAAAATGTGCATCACTTTTGTCAGGGGTTCTGAACCAGGACAAAAATGATGGGCATTTTAGAAGGGCATTTCAGGTTCATTGAAAAAGTTTTTAGTAAACCCTAGTTGGTTTCAGAGGGGGCTGGGGGTTCTGTCATCCCCATTTCAGGTTTCTGATGAAAGAATAAACATGATGCAACACTCTGATGCATGACTAGCTAGGGTGTGACAACTCACCCCCACTCAAAAGAATCTCGTCCCGAGATTTGGGTTCCTCCGGGAAGAAGGCAGGATACTCAAGTCGAAGACGATCCTCCCTTTCCCAAGTTGCTTCATCCTCAGAATGGTGCGACCATTGAACTTTGAGAAACTTGATATTATGACGTCGAGTGGTACGCTCGGCCTGATCGAGGATACGAATGGGGTACTCTCGATACGTAAGATTATCTTGGAGATCAAGCATTTCGTGGTCCACTCCACGGATAGGATCCGAGAAGCAACGCCTGAGTTGAGAAACGTGGAAGACATCGTGGACTCTGGAGAGATGAGGAGGTAGGTCCAACTGGTAGGCAACTTCCCCTCGTTTTGCGAGAATGCGGAAAGGTCCAATGTAACGAGGAGCCAATTTGCCTTTGATACCGAAACGATGGGTTCCCTTCAAAGGAGTAACCCGAAGGTAAGCCTTCTCGTCAACCTCGAAAGTCATAGCCTTATGTTTTCGGTCATATTGACTCTTTTGACGAGATTGGGCTGTTTTCAACTTTTCACGAACGATGCGAACTTGCTCTTCTGCTTCCTGAATCATATCCGGGCCAAAGAATTGTCTTTCCCCGGTTTCTGACCAGTTAAGTGGTGTTCGACAACGTCGTCCATAGAGCACTTCAAAAGGGGCTTTACCCAAGCTAGATTGATAGCTGTTGTTATAAGCAAATTCGGCAAATGGAAGGCATTTCTCTCACTCCATTCCGAATGAGATAACAGAGGCTCGAAGCATGTCTTCTAGGATCTGGTTGACGCGTTCCACTTAACCACTTGATTGAGGGTGGAAGGCGGTGCTAAAAGAGAGACGGGTTCCCATAGCATTTTGGAAACTTTCCCAAAATCGAGAGGTGAAAAGACTTCCTCGATCCGAGTTAATTTCCAAAGGAACACCATGGAGAGACACTATTCGGGAGATGTATAAGTCTGCCAATTGACTAGCGGTTATAGTCTGACGAACAGGTAAGAAATGGGCTACTTTGGAAAGACGATCGACAACGACGAAGATAGCATTATTCCCTCTCTTGGTCCTGGAAAAACCGGTAATGAAATCCATACCAATTTTATCCCATTTCCATTCAGGAATAGCTAGGGGTTGAAGGGTGCCAGCAGGCCGTTGATGCTCTGCTTTTACACGACGGCAGACGTCGCAATTAGCAATATACTGAGCAATTTCTCTCTTCATTCTAGTCCACCAGAACCTCTGGCGTAGGTCCTGATACATCTTGGTACTACCGGGATGAATGGTGAGAGGAGATTCATGAGCTTCCTTAAGGATCAGTCGTCTCAGGTTTCGCACTTTGGGAACCACTAGTCGATTCCCGAAGTACACGACCCCTTGATCATCAATGGAGAAACAATTCGCAACTCCTTTCTTGATGTTTCTCCTGATGCGGGAAATTCTCGGATCTACCTTCTGTGCTTTGATGATCTGATCCGTAATACTTCTCGTAGAAGTCACCTCCATAGCCTGGAAGCTCAACATGATCATCCGGGAACAGACGATCCCGCGGAGCTTGAGGACCATAGGGGCTACGATGAGGTCTTGGACCAACAGACGGTGGTCTGCGGGGACCGCGAGGTGGGGTGATGCCTCCTACATCACGCCAACCCATCACGTCTGGCAGAGCAGATCTCACAGGATAGAGATCACGCATATCCAAATATCCAGCTTGCACCGCCGGTGCAAACCGAGTCAACGTGGCCCAATGGTCAGCACGGGTATTGAAAAGCTCTAGCCTCAAGGCCCGGTTTTCATGGTCCTTATCCTCGAGCATCTCAGTAGTGGTGCGAGTCCGTGAATCCTCCTGAGTGGGGTCAGCATAGATAGCCTGGAGATACCCTTGTGCTCCCGGAAGTGATCCTGGCATATACCGGAAATCAGAGTCCCGAAATAGGCCAGACCTGACTCGCATGATGGTCATCATAGAGTAGGAGGCGTCCTGCACAGCCATCTCAATAGTAACCCCGAGTCCATAGGAGCAGTGAAGGGGCTCGGTGGATCCAGGATAAGATGGAAATATCCTGACAGTGCAGAGATACTGGTTTTGATTAAAGTCTCGGAATTGCTCTTCGACCGTGTACTCAGGATACCAACGGTATCCAGCCTCAGTCATTACCCTGACCAACATGGCGGTATGGCCGGGTACATCTAGGCATCGAGTCAGGCGAACCACTTGATTAAGGTCGCGAGTGGCCATCTGAAAGCACAACCATAATGCAAAGGCATTAGAATTTCTAGCAAAATTTCGGCAGCATAACAGCTGTAAATGCTCAAGAAGGATTTTGAGACATTTGACAAAGGATTTCATACACACTCAACATCATCATATCAAAGTTCTGAGTCCATCCTAACAACATGATGTGGTAGTAGAACTGTACTAGGCTTGTATCCATCAAACCTATAAGGTACTACTGATTAGTAACACGTGATCCTGATAGAGAGAAAAGATCCTAATTACTTAACCCCCGGTGGAAGAATAGACTGACTCAGATCAGAATGTCATAAGATAAGGAGTAAAAAGAACCTTACGTTCCAACCCACAAACAATTCCCCTACATATAACTAAAGAATTTCTAGACTCAACATCGACCAGTTTGGCTTGGAGAACCTACAGGCAGTCCGGCTCTGATGCCAACGCTGTCAGGACCCCGACTCGATGTCACATCGATCTAGCTTGTAACACCTCATATCACTTTGCGGCATCACGCACGGTATCCCCACGGGTGTCGCCTTACCTTTTCCCGGGACCGTTTGCGCCTTTTGGTTCACGTATATGATAGTGTCGCTAGCATCCATATGATAAGGAGCCCGGGCTGACATGACTAGTTGTAAACCCAAAGTGGCACAGACTTACAGGGACATGCATCCATGACCCAGCTTCGAACGTGTCGGTCATCAGCAAGTGGGTCCGGGCTGTAGCACTAGGCTAGCAGGACTCCGGTAAACCGGGCTGTAGCGGGCTAACAGGACTCTGGTACTCAATGCGTGACATTTCCCCGAAGGGACAGACACAGGAACGAAGAAGGACACATGCAGGCCAGCCTAAGTGTTCCAGAGCAGTAGCAAGCTACCATGGCTCAGCGGTAACACTAGGAGACATTTCCCAGTAAGAGAGGCTACTAAAGATAAACAACTAGATAGTCAGATCCCACACATACCAAGCATTTCAATAACATACACACAATATGCTCGATATGTGCAAATACAACATGGCATCACAACATGACTCTACGACACAAGTACTTTATTTAAGGCTCAGAGAGCCATACATAACATACACATAGCTACGGGTCACACGACCCAGCATTCAAGTCATACAGTCATACAAACCAGCAGCGGAAGTAGCTTGTCTGGGTACAGACAACTAGTAAAATAAAAGAGGCTTGGAAAGCCTAGCTATACTACGTGGTCCTTCACAAGCTCAGGATCACCACCTGGGCCTTAGCCTACTCATTGATGTCAACGTCTACGAAGAACCCATCAGAAGGGGTTGCATCGTCTTCTGTAAAAAATGTAAATTATAGCAACATGAGTACAAAGGTACTCAGCAAGACTTACATCAGATCCTACATACATGCACATTATCAAGAAGGGTTGGTGGAGTTATTGCAGCAAGCCAGCTTTGACTCTTGGCTAGGCTATCCTACGAGACTCCAACTTGAAATGGTTTTGCGTACACGAGTCCACTACTCACCACTTCAATACACTACCGAGGATCCACCTCCGTCTTCCTACGGAAGAGCCATCCTCGGCACTCACACTTATCTTGAGGCTTTTAGTAGTTTCCATTTACTTGTCTATGAACTGTATAGGCAACCAAGTAGTCCTTTACCGCGGACGCGGCTATTCAAATAGATCATAATAACCCTGCAGGGGTGTACTTCTTCATACACGCTCTCACCACTTACCGTCGTTTACACGACATGTACTCGGCAACCTTCAAGCGGAAGCCCAACGTGGGTGTCGGCCACGACCTACCTAATCACCTAAGCCTCTAGTCCAGGTTTATCGCCTATTCGGGTTCCATCCATGAGGAGATCCGGCCGAGGTTTCGCTCACAGCCCCAAACGATGTGAACAAGGTTCCCGAGATACCTAACGGGTATTCAGTACACTGTGCCACATACCTACCGCATCACAGCCCACCCCTACGGTCAGCGCTGTCCACGGCCTCCAGTAGGCTACAAACACCAGAAACTACTTGCAACTCCTGGACAGAGAACTAGGTTGAATAAGAAGTCGAGAGGGTCCATTGTTTTCGGGCCCAATGCATGGTAGTAGCTGAATCTTAAATCACACATACAGATCTCAGTGCTTAAGGTCGGCTTCAATGAAACAACCCACCATGTACTCCTACATGGCCTCTCATCGATACCTTTACCAAATCGTGTTTACCACACCACTCTCATTACCGACATAATCATTTCACTCTAGTCCATCACCCAGATGAACCAGACCTGACACGACTCTAAGCATAGCAGGCATAGCAAGGTAGGAATAACACATACATATGGCTCAATCAACTCCTACACATGCTAGTGGGTTTCATCTAGTTACTGTGGCAATGACAGGTCATGCAGAGGAAATGGGTTCAACTACCGTAGCACACAGCAGTTTGAAACGCGTTGTCTTAATGCAGTAAAAGAGAGCAGGAGCGAGAACATGGGATTGTATCGATATGATCAAATGGTTGGTTGCTTGCCTGATGGTTCGATGCTCGGATATGATTCTTCGTTAGGGTAATCACGGTACTCCTCGGAGACAGAACCTGTCGCAGAGGACATCGATACACAAGCATCACCAAACAATGTGCAACAATATGATGCATGCATGAAACATGGCAATATGAGTGTGTTGGGCTAATGCAACTAAAACCAGAAGGGTTTGAACAAATTTGAATCAAAGATTCAAATTTCAAACTCAAACATGGCCTCTTTAAGTGCTTTTCCTTATTCTGCTTAAAACATCAATTTAACTTGTTTGATCATGCATGAAAATAGTACAGATGGATAGATTGGATTTTTCTGATCATTTTTCATATATAATTTGTCCAAATTGGAGTTACAGAATAAAAGTTATGAATTTTTGAAGTTTAAATAATATTCTGGAATTTCCTGATTTAATTTAAATCCAGAAAATCAATTACTACGTCAGCCTGACGTCAGTGTGACGTCAGCAGGTCAACGGAACAGGTCTGGGTCAAACCTGACAGTGGGTCCCGCATGTCAGGGTGATTAATTTAATTAAAAGTTAATTAAAACTAATCCTGTTTAATTAACAGGGCTGGGCCCCACCTGTCATTGACCCAGGGGAGTCAACCAGGGCCCACCCGTGGTCAAAGTCAATGTCGGCTGCCGGCGTTTAGTCGCCGGCGAGCCCGACGCGGCGGCGGAAGTGGTTTTGGTCATTTCGGCCACCAAACGGACCGCGGAGACCACCGGAGTGGAGCTGAGGACAACCCGCAGCTCTTGGCGGAGTCCGTTGGGGTCGGGGTGGCCGGAGTCGACGGCGGCGAGCTCGGCTGCGGCCGCCGGGGTTCGGTCGTGCACGGGAACGGGGTTGGAGCTCGAAGTCGAGCGAAGCGAGGCGCTAGGGATGCTCTACGGGGTCTTGCGAACTCGTTGGACTCGCCGGGGTGACCAAATGGTCACCGGAGCTGCGTCGACGGCGAGCTCGGCGACGGCGGAGGTTCGGCCGTGGTGGGGAGGAGGCTATGGTGAGGGAACGAGGGGGAGAAGAGGGGGAAACGGTGGCGTAGCTCACCGCGGTTGCAGTGGGCGTCGAAGCGGGCTCGGGGACGTGCCGGAGACGACGAATTCGACGGCGATGATGATTGGAGCCGAAGAGGGGAACGGCGACGTGGCGGCGATGCAGGGCTTCCGGGGACCCGTGGAGCGGTGGGGAGGAAGAGGGAGTTGTGGCGGAGCTTCTGAGCTAGTCGGGGGAGCGAGGGGTGGCCGGAGATGGCTGCTGTGGCGAACGGCGGCGACGGTGGTGTTCGGCCGTGAGAGAGAGAGAGCGAGGGAGAGGAAGGAAAGAGCCGGGGAGAGTGAGAGAGAGCAGGGGGGATCGGGACGGGCTGCGGGCGTCGTCCACGCGGCCAGGAGGTCGTCGGCAAGCAGGAGGTGGCCGCGCGGCCGTGCGCGCGCGAGCACGCAGCAGCTTCGGGGCGAGGGGAGGAAGACGACGGAGGGCTACAGTGCTGGGCTGGGTCGGTTGCTGGCTGGGCCGGCCAGCTGGCTGGGCCGCACAGGGAGGAGCCCAGGTAAGTTTTTCCCTTTTTCTTCTGTTTTCTGTTTTATTTAATATATCTGCAACTTTGTTGAATTTAATAAAATACCTAGGCAACTTCAAAAATCACCAAACTATTCCTGGCCCATAGTTGGATTATTTCCAACATGAAACATTTTAGTTTGGAGATATTTGAGCATTTAGATATTTTATATTATTTTAAATGCCCAAATTCAAATATTTATGATTTAATTCAAAAACCCTAGGATGGCCTAGGAAAATGTGCACCATTTTTGGCAGAGGTTCTGAACCAAGACAAAAATGATGGGCATTTTAGAAGGGCATTTCAGGTTCATTGAAAAATTATTTTAGTAACCCTAGTTGGTTTCAGAGGGGACTGGGGGTTCTGTCATCCCCATTTCAACTCAGGCGATACTAACCGATAATTTTTGAAGAAGAAAGGTGGGATGCCTACCGGGGCATCCCCAAGCTTAGATGCTTGAGACTTCTTGAAATATTATCTTGGGGTGCCTTGGGCATCCCCAATCTTGAGCTTTTGTGTCTTCTTAATTCCTCTCATATCACGGTTTTCCTAAATCTCAAAAACTTCATCCACACAAAACTCAACAAGAACTCGTGAGATAAGTTAGTATAAATCAATGCAAAACCTTATCATTCTCGACTGTAGAAAATCACCAAAATTATTATTCAACATTGCATACCAAATGCCTCTGCATATTTAATACTCCTATCCTCAAATAGAATCATTAAAGAAGCAAACATAATAGCAATCTGCCAAAACAGTATAGTCTGTCAAGAATGCAAGAGTATCAATACTTCTTTAACTCCAAAAATTATGAAAATTTACCACATTGTAGAAAAATTATGAGATATTATTGTGCAAAAAGTTTCAACATTTTATCACGTTCTGACTTTTCTAGGTAATTTTTGCAACAGCGGTAAACTTTCTGTTTTGAAACAGCAACATATAGACTTGCAAAATAAGCATGGCAAAGGCTATACTTGACATTTTTATTGAAATAAAATATGAAAAACATTATTCTAAATAACATCAAGAAAATCTTAATAAAATAAAATGATACTCCAAGAAAAACACATATCATATGACGAATAAAAATGTAGCTCCAAGTGAGGTTACCAATAATGTTGGAGACGAAAGAGGGGATGCCTTCTGGGGCATCCCCAAGCTTAGTTGCTTGGATCTTCCTTTAATATTACGTTGGGGTGCCTTGGGCATCCCCAAGATTAGGGTCTTTTCACTCCTTATTCTCCTCATATCGACATCTCACCCAAAACTTGAAAACTTCAATCACACAAAACTTAACAGAACTTCATGAGATAGGTTAGTATGATAAAGAGCAAACCATTTCACTTTGGTCCTGTCAAAGACAACATTCATAATTGTTCTCACACAATGCCTACTGTAGAATATCATTTTCACTATTTATATTGAGCAATATAACCCATAGAAACCAGAAACCAAGCAAACTATGCATTGAAAACAGAATC
This sequence comes from Triticum aestivum, assembly GCF_018294505.1. Taxonomy (NCBI): domain Eukaryota; kingdom Viridiplantae; phylum Streptophyta; class Magnoliopsida; order Poales; family Poaceae; genus Triticum; species Triticum aestivum. The sequence goes on along the minus strand of NC_057797.1, from coordinate 562,930,636 downwards.
TGTCCAAATAGAATGGTCTGTAGTAATCTGTACTCCAACCATACTTATGATATTCCGAAAATTCTTAACAATTAGGACAGCCTGGGAAAATTTTCTATTAATATTATGCAAAAAGAAGAAGTATTTTATCACGCTTCTGTTAAAAATGAGAATTATTTTCGTGAGCGCAAAAGTTTCTGTTTTTCAGCAAGATCAAATCAACTATCACCATATACCATCCCAAAGGTCTTACTTGGAACTTAATAGAAACAAAATGTCAGGACCCCGACTCGATGTCACATCGATCTAGCTGGTAACACCTCATATCACTTTGCGGCCTCACGCACGGTATCCCCACGGGTGTCGTCTTACCTTTTCCCGGGACCGTTTGCGCCTTTTGGCTCACGTATATGATAGTGTCGCTAGCATCCATATGATAAAGAGCCCGGGCTGACATGACTAGTCGTAAACCCAAAGTGGCACAGACTTACAGGGACAGGCATCCATGACCCAGCTTCGAACGTGTCAGTCATCAGCAAGTGGGTCCGGGCTGTAGCACTGGGCTAGCAGGACTCCGGTAAACCGGGCTGTAGCGGGCTAACAGGACTCCGGTACTCAAAGCGTGACATTTCCCCGAAGGGACAGACACAGGAACGAAGAAGGACACATGCCGGCCAGCCTAAGTGTTCCAGAGCAGTAGCAAGCTACCATGGCTCAGCGGTAACACTAGGAGACATTTCCCGGTAAGAGAGGCTACTAAAGATAAACAACTAGATAGTCAGATCCCACACATACCAAGCATTTCAATCATACACCCAATATGCTCGATATGTGCAAATACAACGAAGCATCACAACATGACTCTACGACACAAGTACTTTATTTAAGGCTCAGGGAGCCATACATATCATACACAAAGGTACGGGTCTCACGACCCTACATACAAGTCATACAGTCACACTTATCTTGAGGCTTTTAACAGTATCCATTTACTTGTCTATGAACTGTATAGGCAACCAAGTAGTCCTTTACCGCGGACGCGGCTATTCGAATAGATCATGTTAACCCTGCAGGGGTGTACTTCTTCATACACGCTCTCACCACTTATCGTCGCTTACACGACATGTACTCGGCAACCTTCAAGCGGAAGCCCAACGTGGGTGTCGGCCACGACCTACCTAATCACCTAAGCCTCCAGTCCAGGTTTATCGCCTATTCAGGTTCCATCCGCAGGGAGTCCGGCCGAGGTTTCCCATACGGCCCCGAACGATGTGAATAGGGTTCCCGAGATACCTAACGGGTATTCGGTACACCGTGCCACGTACCTACCGCATCACAGCCCACCCCTACGGTCAGCGCTGTCCACGGCCTCCAGTAGGCTACAAACACCAGAAACTACTTGCAACTCCTGGACGGAGAACTAGGGTGAATAAGAAGCCGAGAGGGTCCATTGGTTTCGGGCCCAATGCATGGTAGTAGCTGATTCTTAAATCACACATACAGATCTCAGTGCTTAAGGTCGGCTTCAATGAAACAACCCACCATGTACTCCTACATGGCCTCTCATCGATACCTTTACCAAATCATGTTCACCACACCACTCTCATTACCGACATATTCATTTCACTCTAGCCCATCACCCAGATGAACCAGACCTGACACGACTCTAAGCATAGCAGGCATAGCAAGGTAGGAACAACACATACATATGGCTCAATCAACTCCTACACATGCTAGTGGGTTTCATCTAGTTACTGTGGCAATGACAGGTCATGCAGAGGAAATGGGTTCAACTACCGTAGCACACAGCAGTTTGAAACGCGTTGTCTTAATGCAGTAAAAGAGAGCAGGAGCGAGAACATGGGATTGTATCGATATGATCAAATGGTTGGTTGCTTGCCTGATGGTTCGATGCACTGATATGGTTCTTCGTTAGGGTAATCACGGTACTCCTCGGAGGCAGAACCTGCCGCAAAGAACACCGATACACAACCATCACCAAACAATGTGCGACAATATGATGCATGCATGAAACATGGCAATATGAGTGTGTTGGGCTAATGCAACTAAGACTAGAGGGGTTTGAACCAATTTGAATCAAAGATTCAAATTTCAAACTCATACATGCCCCTTTAAAGTGTTTTTCCTTGTTCTGCACTAAACATCAAGTTAACTTGTTTAATCATGCATGAAAATAGTACAGATGGATAGATTGGATTTTTCTGATCATTTTTCATATATAATTTGTCTGATTTGGAGTTACAGAATAAAAGTTATGAATTTTTGAAGTTTAAACTATATTCTGGAATTTCCTATATTAGATTAAATCCAGAAAATCAATTACTGCGTCAGCCTGACGTCAGTGTGACATCAGCAGGTCAACGGGACACGGTCCGGGTCAAACCTGACAGTGGGTCCCGCGTGTCAGTGTGATTAGATTAGTTAAAGTTTAATTAAAACTAAACCTGTTTAATTAACAGGGCCGGACCCCACCTGTCATTGACTCAGGAGAGTCAACCAGGGCCCACCCGTGGTCAAACCCAGGTCGGCTGCACCGGCGTTTAGCCGCCGGCGAGCCCGACGCGGCGGCGGAAGTGATTTTTGCCGTTCCGGCAACCAAACGAGCCGCGGAGGCCACCGGAGAGGAGCTGAGGTCGAGCCGCAGCTCTTGGTGGAGTCCGTTGGGGTCGGGGTGGCCGGAGTTGGCGCCGGCGATGACTTTGGCGGCCACCGGAGTTCGGCCGAAGTCGAACTTGTCACTAGGGGGGTCGGTGAGGTGCGGGGAGTAGCTAGTTAGGTGCTACGTGACGCGGTGAGCATGATGGACACCGTGGAGTGGTCGGAGGGTGACCGGGAGCACGTCGGCGACGAGCTCCACGGTGGTGGGTGCGGTTGAGCTCCGGGAGGTCGCTACACGGCTCGGGAACGAGAGAGGGAGGGTAGGAGGGGTAGCTAGGCTCACAGCGCACCCGTAGAGGCCACCGGCGGGGTCGGGGACGAGCTGAGGCGGCGACGGTGTTGAAGGGGATCTCCGGCGACGGCGGTTCGGGCGAGGTC
>NC_057797.1:562920610-562927285 GCF_018294505.1 Triticum aestivum | reverse complement strand
GCGAGGGGGAGGAGCTGGAGAGGAGAGGGGGTGTCTGGGAGGTTCGGGGAAGAGAGGGGGAGCGATCCACGACGTCACCGGGCGAGGGGAGCGGCGAGGCGGCGAGCAGGTGCGTGGCGCGCGCTGCGGTCGCCGTCGGGCACCTGCCTGCCTGCCTGGCCGGCAAGCAGCTCGCTGGAGCGGCGCTGGGCTGGGCCGGCAGGTGGGCCGGGTGCTGGGCGCCAGGTAAGTTTTTCTATTTTTCCTGTTTTCTGTTTTTTTAATACTTCTGCAACTTTGTTGATTTATTAAAAATACTTAGGCAACTCCTAAAATCAGCAAACTACTCCTGGTCCATAGTTGGATTATTTCCAACATGAAACATTTTAGTTTGGAGATATTTGGGCATCTGAATATTTTATATAATTTTAAATGCCCAAATTCAAATATCTATGATTTAATTCAAAGACCCTAGGATGACCTAGGAAAATGTGCATCACTTTTGTCAGGGGTTCTGAACCAGGACAAAAATGATGGGCATTTTAGAAGGGCATTTCAAGTTCATTGAAAAAGTTTTTAGTAAACCCTAGTTGGTTTCAGAGGGGGCTGGGGGTTCTGTCATCCCCATTTCAGGTTTCTGATGAAAGAATAAACATGATGCAACACTCTAATGCATGACTAGCTAGGGTGTGACAACTCACCCCCACTCAAAAGAATCTCGTCCCGAGATTTGGGTTCCTCCGGGAAGAAGGCAGGATACTCAAGTCGAAGACGATCCTCCCTTTCCCAAGTTGCTTCATCCTCAGAATGGTGCGACCATTGAACTTTGAGAAACTTGATATTATGACGTCGAGTGGTACGCTCGGCCTGATCGAGGATACGAATGGGGTACTCTCGATACGTAAGATTATCTTGGAGATCAAGCGTTTCGTGGTCCACTCCACGGATAGGATCCGAGAAGCAACGCCTGAGTTGAGAAACGTGGAAGACATCGTGGACTCTGGAGAGATGCGGAGGTAGTTCCAACTGGTAGGCAACTTCCCCTCGTTTTGCGAGAATGCGGAAAGGTCCAATGTAACGAGGAGCCAATTGGCCTTTGATACCGAAACGATGGGTTCCCTTCAAAGGAGTAACCCGAAGGTAAGCCTTCTCGTCAACCTCGAAAGTCATAGCCTTATGTTTTCGGTCATATTGACTCTTTTGACGAGATTGGGCTGTTTTCAACTTTTCACGAACGATGCGAACTTGCTCTTCTGCTTCCTGAATCATATCCGGGCCAAAGAATTGTCTTTCCCCGGTTTCTGACCAGTTAAGGGGTGTTCGACAACGTCGTCCATAGAGCACTTCAAAAGGGGCTTTACCCAAGCTAGATTGATAGCTGTTGTTATAAGCAAATTCGGCAAATGGAAGGCATTTCTCCCACTCCATTCCGAATGAGATAACAGAGGCTCGAAGCATGTCTTCTAGGATCTGGTTGACGCGTTCCACTTGACCACTTGATTGAGGGTGGAAGGCGGTGCTAAAAGAGAGACGGGTTCCCATAGCATTTTGGAAACTTTCCCAAAATCGAGAGGTGAAAAGACTTCCTCGATCCGAGTTAATTTCCAAAGGAACACCATGGAGAGACACTATTCGGGAGATGTATAAGTCTGCCAATTGACTAGAAGTTATAGTCTGACAAACAGGTAAGAAATGGGCTACTTTGGAAAGACGATCGACAACGATGAAGATAGCATTATTCCCTCTCTTGGTCCTGGAAAAACCGGTAATGAAATCCATACCAATTTTATCCCATTTCCATTCAGGAATAGCTGGGGGTTGAAGGGTGCCAGCAGGCCGTTGATGCTCTGCTTTTACACGACGGCAGACGTCGCAATTAGCAATATACTGAGCAATTTCTCTCTTCATTCTAGTCCACCAGAACCTCTGGCGTAGGTCCTGATACATCTTGGTACTACCGGGATGAATGGTGAGAGGAGATTCATGAGCTTCCTTAAGGATCAGTCGTCTCAGGTTTCGCACTTTGGGAACCACTAGTCGATTCCCGAAGTACACGACCCCTTGATCATCAATGGAGAAACAATTCGCAACTCCTTTCTTGATGTTTCTCCTGATGCGGGAAATTCCCGGATCTACCTTCTGTGCTTTGATGATCTGATCCGTAATAGTTCTCGTAGAAGTCACCTCCATAGCCTGGAAGCTCAACATGATCATCCGGGAACAGACGATCCCGCGGAGCTTGAGGACCATAGGGGCTAGGATGAGGTCTTGGACCAACAGACGGTGGTCTGCGGGGACCGCGAGGTGGGGTGATGCCTCCTACATCACGCCAACCCATCACGTCTGGCAGAGCAGATCTCACAGGATAGAGATCACGCATATCCGAATATCCAGCTTGCACCGCCGGTGCAAACCGAGTCAACGTGGCCCAATGGTCAGCACGGGTATTGAAAAGCTCTAGCCTCAAGGCTCGGTTTTCATGGTCCTTATCCTCGAGCATCTCAGCAGTGGTGCGAGTCCGTGAATCCTCCTGAGTGGGGTCAGCATAGATAGCCTGGAGATACCCTTGTGCTCCCGGAAGTGATCCTGGCATATACAGGAAATCAGAGTCCCGAAATAGGCCAGACCTGACTCGCGTGATGGTCATCATAGAGTAGGAGGCGTCCTGCACAGCCATCTCAATAGTAACCCCGAGTCCATAGGAGCAGTGAAGGGGCTCGGTGGATCCAGGATAAGATGGAAATATCCTGACAGTGCAGAGATACTGGCTTTGATTAAAGTCTCGGAATTGCTCTTCGACTGTGTACTCAGGATACCAACGGTATCCAGCCTCAGTCATTACCCTGACCAACATGGCGGTATGGCCGGGTACATCTAGGCATCGAGTCAGGCGAACCACTTGATTAAGGTCGCGAGTGGCCATCTGAAAGCACAACCATAATGCAAAGGCATTAGAATTTCTAGCAAAATTTCGGCAGCATAACAGCTGTAAATGCTCAAGTAGGATTTTGAGACATTTGACAAAGGATTTCATACACACTCAACATCATCATATCAAAGTTCTGAGTCCATCCTAACAACATGATGTGGTAGTAGAACTGTACTAGGCTTGTATCCATCAAACCTATAAGGTACTACTGATTAGTAACACGTGATCCTGATAGAGAGAAAAGATCCTAATTCCTTAACCCCCGGTGGAAGAATAGACTGACTCAGATCAGAATGTCATAAGATAAGGAGTAAAAACAACCTTACGTTCCAACCAACAAACAATTCCCCTACATATAACTAAAGAATTTCTAGACTCAACATCGACCAGTTTGGCTTGGAGAACCTACAGGCAGTCCGGCTCTGATGCCAACGCTGTCAGGACCCCGACTCGATGTCACATCGATCTAGCTTGTAACACCTCATATCACTTTGCGGCATCACGCACGGTATCCCCACGGGTGTCGCCTTACCTTTTCCCGGGACCGTTTGCGCCTTTTGGTTCACGTATATGATAGTGTCGCTAGCATCCATATGATAAGGAGCCCAGGCTGACATGACTAGTTGTAAACCCAAAGTGGCACAGACTTACAGGGACAGACATCCATGACCCAGCTTCGAACGTGTCGGTCATCAGCAAGTGGGTCCGGGCTGTAGCACTGGGCTAGCAGGACTCCGGTAAACCGAGCTGTAGCGGGCTAACAGGACTCCGGTACTCAATGCGTGACATTTCCCCGAAGGGACAGCCACAGGAACGAAGAAGGACACATGCCGGCCAGCCTAAGTGTTCCAGAGCAGTAGCAAGCTACCATGGCTCAGCGGTAACACTAGGAGACATTTCCCGGTAAGAGAGGCTACTAAAGATAAACAACTAGATAGTCAGATCCCACACATACCAAGCATTTCAATAACATACACACAATATGCTCGATATGTGCAAATACAACATGGCATCACAACATGACTCTACGACACAAGTACTTTATTTAAGGCTCAGAGAGCCATACATAACATACACATAGGTACGGGTCACACGACCCAGCATTCAAGTCATACAGTCATACAAACCAGCAGCGGAAGTAGCTTGTCTGGGTACAGACAACTAGTAAAATAAAAGAGGCTTGGAAAGCCTAGCTATACTACGTGGTCCTTCACAAGCTCAGGATCACCACCTGGGCCTTAGCCTACTCATTGATGTCAACGTCTACGAAGAACCCATCAGAAGGGGTTGCAGTGTCTTCTGTAAAAAATGTAAATTATAGCAACATGAGTACAAAGGTACTCAGCAAGACTTACATCAGATCCTACATACATGCACATTATCAAGAAGGGTTGGTGGAGTTATTGCAGCAAGCCAGCTTTGACTCTTGGCTAGGCTATCCTACGAGACTCCAACTTGAAATGGTTTTGCGTACACGAGTCCACTACTCACCACTTCAATACACTACCGAGGATCCACCTCCGTCTTCCTACGGAAGAGCCATCCTCGGCACTCACACTTATCTTGAGGCTTTTAGTAGTTTCCATTTACTTGTCTATGAACTGTATAGGCAACCAAGTAGTCCTTTACCGCGGACGCGGCTATTCGAATAGATCATAATAACCCTGCAGGGGTGTACTTCTTCATACACGCTCTCACCACTTACCGTCGTTTACACGACATGTACTCGGCAACCTTCAAGCGGAAGCCCAACGTGGGTGTCGGCCACGACCTACCTAATCACCTAAGCCTCTAGTCCAGGTTTATTGCCTATTCGGGTTCCATCCATGAGGAGATCCGGCCGAGGTTTCGCTCACAGCCCCAAACGATGTGAACAGGGTTCCCGAGATACCTAACGGGTATTCGGTACACCGTGCCACGTACCTACCGCATCACAGCCCACCCCTACGGTCAGCGCTGTCCACGGCCTCCAGTAGGCTACAAACACCAGAAACTACTTGCAACTCCTGGACAGAGAACTAGGGTGAATAAGAAGTCGAGAGGGTCCATTGTTTTCGGGCCCAATGCATGGTAGTAGCTGAATCTTAAATCACACATACAGATCTCAGTGCTTAAGGTCGGCTTCAATGAATCAACCCACCATGTACTCCTACATGGCCTCTCATCGATACCTTTACCAAATTGTGTTTACCACACCACTCTCATTACCGACATAATCATTTCACTCTAGTCCATCACCCAGATGAACCAGACCTGACACGACTCTAAGCATAGCAGGCATAGCAAGGTAGAAATAACACATACATATGGCTCAATCAACTCCTACACATGCTAGTGGGTTTCATCTAGTTACTGTGGCAATGACAGGTCATGCAGAGGAAATGGGTTCAACTACCGTAGCACACAGCAGTTTGAAACGCGTTGTCTTAATGCCGTAAAAGAGAGCAGGAGCGAGAACATGGGATTGTATCGATATGATCAAATGGTTGGTTGCTTGCCTGATGGTTCGATGCACTGATACGGTTCTTCATTAGGGTAATCACGGTACTCCTTGGAGGCAGAACCTGCCGCAAAGAACACCGATACACAACCATCACCAAACAATGTGCGACAATATGATGCATGCATGAAACATGGCAATATGAGTGTGTTGGGCTAATGCAACTAAGACTAGAGGGGTTTGAACCAATTTGAATCAAAGATTCAAATTTCAAACTCATACATGCCCCTTTAAAGTGTTTTTCCTTGTTCTGCACTAAACATCAAGTTAACTTGTTTAATCATGCATGAAAATAGTACAGATGGATAGATTGGATTTTTCTGATCATTTTTCATATATAATTTGTCTGATTTGGAGTTACAGAATAAAAGTTATGAATTTTTGAAGTTTAAACTATATTCTGGAATTTCCTATATTAGATTAAATCCAGAAAATCAATTACCGCATCAGCCTGACGTCAGTGTGACATCAGCAGGTCAACGGGACACGGTCCGGGTCAAACCTGACAGTGGGTCCCGCGTGTCAGTGTGATTAGATTAGTTAAAGTTTAATTAAAACTAAACCTGTTTAATTAACAGGGCCGGGCCCCACCTGTCATTGACTCAGGAGAGTCAACCAGGGCCCACCCGTGGTCAAACCCAGGTCGGCTGCACCGGCGTTTAGCCGCCGGCGAGCCCGACGCGGCGGCGGAAGTGATTTTTGCCGTTCCGGCAACCAAACGAGCCGCGGAGGCCACCGGAGAGGAGCTGTGGTCGAGCCGCAGCTCTTGGTGGAGTCCGTTGGGGTCGGGGTGGCCGGAGTTGGCGCCGGCGACGACTTTGGCGGCCACCGGAGTTCGGCCGAAGTCGAACTTGTCGCTAGGGGGGTCGGTGAGGTGCGGGGAGTAGCTAGTTAGGTGCTACGTGACGCGGTGAGCATGATGGACACCGTGGAGTGGTCGGAGGGTGACCGGGAGCACGTCGGCGACGAGCTCCACGGTGGTGGGTGCGGTTGAGCTCCGGGAGGTCGCTACATGGCTCGGGAACAAGAGAGGGAGGGTAGGAGGGGTAGCTAGGCTCACAGCGCACCCGTAGAGGCCACCGGCGGGGTCGGGGACGAGCTGAGGCGGCGACGGTGTTGAAGGGGATCTCCGGCGACGGCGGTTCGGGCGAGGTTGTTGCGGTGGACTCGGGCGTTGCGAGCGCTCGGGGCTCGGCTTGCTCGATGAAGTTGACAGCGGCGGAGCTCCTGGACACGACGAGAGGATGCACGGGCGGCAGGGAGCGCG
>NC_057797.1:562903910-562920440 GCF_018294505.1 Triticum aestivum | reverse complement strand
TGGCGCGCGCTGCGGTCGCCGTCGGGCACCTGCCTGCCTGCCTGGCCGGCAAGCAGCTCGCTGGAGCGGCGCTGGGCTGGGCCGGCAGGTGGGCCGGGTGCTGGGCGCCAGGTAAGTTTTTCTATTTTTTCTTGTTTTCTGTTTTTTTAATACTTCTGCAACTTTGTTGATTTATTAAAAATACTTAGGCAACTCCTAAAATCACCAAACTACTCCTGGTCCATAGTTGGATTATTTCCAACATGAAACATTTTAGTTTGGAGATATTTGGGCATCTGAATATTTTATATAATTTTAAATGCCCAAATTCAAATATCTATGATTTAATTCAAAGACCCTAGGATGACCTAGGAAAATGTGCATCACTTTTGTCAGGGGTTCTGAACCAGGACAAAAATGATGGGCATTTTAGAAGGGCATTTCAGGTTCATTGAAAAAGTTTTTAGTAAACCCTAGTTGGTTTCAAAGGGGGCTAGGGGTTCTGTCATCCCCATTTCAGGTTTCTGATGAAAGAATAAACATGATGCAACACTCTAATGCATGACTAGCTAGGGTGTGACATCCTTGGCTTTTTGCATGCGCTGGGGAAGGAAAACATTTGTTGTTGGTGATATTGTTGGCCTAGTTGCAACCCAGTAGCGGCAAAGCTTGCATTCCCAGACATTGATGTTTGCTGTATAGAAGGACCTGTCCGTGCTTCTGATGATTGCGGTGTATCTTCAAATCTGCCTGTACTGTTGAAATATCCAGGCGGTATTTCTGGTGTTACCCAACCAGGTGGTGCCCCATATCTGTTTTGCTCAAGAAATGCTTGCTGCGTGCACCTCCTTGCATGCTTCTGCAAACAACATTCAAAAGTTTTTGGGATTAATCTAGTTTCGTTTTCAGTCGAACTGATGAACGTTCATGTTCAAACACGGATGTACTGATGTACTGTTTTTAGCACTGTTTTGTAAATTGGACATTGAACTCATGCATGACTTCTCCTTTGTTCTTCTGTAACTTATGCAACTACAATAGAAGTACTCCTAGTTTATGTATCATTGAACTTACTGTGTAACTGTGGCACTCTCTCGTCACTATCTACCTGGACTGACGCATATGTGCTATTTTTTTAAACTTGAACCGAAGATAGCATATTAGATGCACTGACAGTAACCTCGACATCCTAATCATGCATCAATGCATATACATTACAAGTACCGCTAGCTTATGTATCACTGAACTTATTGTGTAGCAATTTTATACTTTTTTGGCAACAGTTTTGTTACTCATTCGAACTGACGCAATTACATGACTTGTACTCTTAGGAATAACAACATACAACTCTCAGCGGTAGATGAACCTTGTCACTATACCTGGACTGACGCATATGTGTTATTTTTTTTAACATGAACTGAAGATAGCATATTAGATGCACTGACAGTAACCTCGACATCCTAATCGTGCATCAAGTGGCAGGGGTGTCAATGAACTGATGCTAGTATTTGCAATGTACCATCGGGTTCTTCTGCATAGCAGGACTGACGAACTGATGGAGTGACACAAACGTGGGGAGCAGACATTACCTCCAGTGTACTGTCTTCTTCTTCTACCTCTCGTGGGCGTCTTGCTGGCATGTTCTTGCGAGGCGGCACCATTGACGCAGCACTTGCTTGTGGTGGACGTCTGGCGAAGAGGTTCGTAGAGGAAGCACCTTGCGGGGATAACTGCCCCGGAGAAGGAGAGCCGGCGACGGAGGGAGGCAGGAGGCGGGGATGACGGCTCCGACGATGGATCCGGCGACGGAGGGAGGCAGGAGGCGGGGATCACGGCCCTGTCGATGGATCCTGTGGCAGAGCGAGACAGGAGGCGGGGATGATGACCCCGACGATGGATCCGGCGACAGAAGGAACGAGGAGGCGGCGGCGGATCCGTTGCTGGCCAATCACGGCGCCACGGGCTCCGGCGGTAGGAAGCGAGTCGGATTGGGGCTGGGTCAGTCGTGGACGCGTCGCGCCTTATAGGGGGTGAGGGTAACAGAATAATATTCTGTTACCGGTAACAGAATAGTCCAGCCCTATATATATATATATATATATATATATATATATATATATATATATTCATGACATCCAGCACCCGTACACTCTGATACGGCCAATACGCTAGGGGCTTAAGCATACCCCATAATACAGCGTGGGAAGTCCGAACACTTTTGACAGTGCGGCACCCCGAACTTATAGCACTATATGCATCAACTCCGAATCATGTCTTGGGTCAATAGTTGGGTTTGCCCGGCTCCCATGTTTTGGTACCTTACGTTCCGCTATATCGGCTAAGGTAGCACTGGGAGAACTACTGCGATTGTGCCCCGGTTTTGCTGGGCTAAGCACCCCAGTTGAGAAAGCTTAAACTGTCTGTCATGATAAGGCAAGAGAGTGGTTGCTGTTCGAGAGGTTTCGAGTCCCTAAAGACTTGTGCCGCTTAGAGCGAGGAGTCGGCTTTGTCCGGCTTAAGGCATGTATAGCGCCCCAAATTCGGCCTTCTGAATACTAGGGGCTTCGCCAAAATTTAAAATTATAGAATTCTATGGCTAAGTGAGAGTGATAAAGCATTATAGTCTGATTGCCTTGTTCGTTGTGCTGAGCACCTCCCTCGAAGGACCCAGAAATGGGAACAAGAGTGCTCAGGTTTATCCCGAACACCCCAGCACTCGTGGCATGGGGGGAGAAGCCGACGACTAGTCATCTCTCAGATTTGATAAACAGCCGAATAGAAAGTAATATTTTAAATTCAAACAAGAGTTGCATAACGCATATGAACAAGTTTTCATAATACTGGATCACACGAGCAAGTTCACTCAAATATTAAATCTTTCGCACACTCGTCCGCTACAAGACGGGCACCCTTCAGGACACCCTCATAATACATCTCGGGGTGGCGATGCTCCTTGCCCTGCGGCGGCCCCTCCTTCACCAGCTTCACGGCGTCCACCATGGCCCAGTGCACCTTCGCGCGGGCGAAAGCCCGCGTGCACCTTCGATGCAGACGGACCGCTTGATGACTTCCAGCCATGGGCAGGCATCCACAAGCCGCCTCACCAGGCCGAAGTAGCTGTTGGGAAGGGCGTCGCCAGGCCACATCCGGACTATAAAGCCCTTCATGGCCTGTTCGGCCGCCTTGTGTAGCTCAACCAATTGCTTCAGCTGGTCGCTCATAGGCATCGGGTGTTCGGTCCTAGTATACTGAGACCAGAACAGCTTCTCCGTCGAGCTTCCCTCCTCGGCCTGGTAAAACTTTGCGGCATCTGACACGCTGCGGGGCAAGTCTGCGAATGCTCCTGGAGAGCTCTGGACTCGGGTAAGTAACAAGTAATTTACTTTCACATGCTTGCTTTGCATATTGAATGCCTTACCCACCGCTATCTTCCTCATCGCCTCAATCTCCTAGAGGGCCTTTTGGGCTTCAGCCTTGGCATTCTTTACACTGTCAAGGGCCACGGCAAGCTTAGACTCTCGTGTCTTCAAGTCAAGCTCCAACACCTCGTGCTTCGTCATGAGAGCTTGGAGGTCTTGCTGCACCTCGCCCACTCGTGCCTCTTACTTTTCCCGCTCGGTGCGCCCCTGGGCTGCTTTGTTTTCGGCCTCGGACAGTGCTTGCTTCAGGGTCACCACTTCGGTCATGGCCCCTGGCAAATCCATGATGATCTTGTCATTTTGCAATCGCATCTTTTTTGTATATATATATATATATATATATATATATATATATATATAGACAAGGTATTACTTACCTTTGTTCTCCGCAAGCTGCCTCTTGGCAAGGCCGAGCTCTTTCTCAGACCCCTCGAGGTCCTGCTTCAGTGCGGCGACCTCCGCAGTCAGTGCGGCAGAGGTCAGCAGCGAAGCCTGCTTACGCATATAGACATACTTATATTAGACTCCTGCAGATATTATTTGATCCTCTATTCGGCTTTTCTTTGTGAACACCAAACAGAGCATCAGGGGCTATTGTCTATGCGGCAGCATCTTTCCTATATTTTAATACTTACCTCAAAACCTGTTAGAAGGCTGGCACAGGCTTCAGTCAGTCCGCTCTTGGCGGACTAAACCTTCTTGATCACCGCACTCATAATAGTGCGGTGCTCTTCATCGATGGAAGCGCCGCGAAACGCTCCCAGCAGGTTGTCCGGCGCCTCTGGATGGACAGAGGTCACCGGCACGGGCGTCTTGCCCCTTTGGGAAGGGAGCCGCCTGCCCGAGTCCGGAACCACTGGAGGTTCCGGCGCGGTGTTCGGCTGTGAGCCGAACTTGGAGCCCTCGGGAGCCTTGCTCCCTTTGCTCCTGGAGTCCGGAAGGTCGCCTTGAGGCGCCTCCGGGACTGTCTCCCCCCGGCTCGGCACCCCTTGATACAATACATCAGCATTGTCCATAGGGAAGGGGGAGGAGGCGGTCAGAAGTGGATCGCTATCCATATCCAATGAGTCCAAGGAACCGTTCGACGAAGATACATCGATATGGGCTTGGGGCGGTCTGCATAATCATATTCGGCGTTAGGAAAAGCAGTGCGACAACGGTATGCCATAAGGTACTCTGGTATCCGAATACTTACGACTTCGCCAGGTGCTTGGCCCTGAGCAGCCACTCGTCTTCACCTTCGGCGGCGGTGGTGGAGCAGTCCGGAAGAACAGTCCTTCCCTTCTTGGACCCTTCGGCCTCCCCGGTTGGGGCGGCCTTCCTTTTCTTGTCTCCCCGGCTGGAGGGGGAGCATCTTCATCTTCCTCCTCGTCTTCATGGGAGGAGTGCGCCGTGGAGTTATTGGACGATGAGTCCGATACCACCTGGCGCCGGGAACTCTTTCAGGTTCCCTTGGCCTTCTTCTTGGTCTTCTCTGGCACCTTATAAGGAGCCGGAGTCAGCATCTCCGTCAGGAGAGCGTCCGCGGTGTCTTTGGGCAGGGGGGCCGGACAGTCGATCTACTCCGATGCCTCCACCCATTCCTGTTAAAGGCATGAGAGCTCAGACCCCGCACACGGTTAAGCTATGGGAAATAAATATCCTACCAAATGTACATAACTTACCGGATTCGCAGGGCGCTTCGCGCTTAGCCCGCGGTCCTCGGTGAGAGAGGAAGGGACCTCTGCGCCCTTGAACAGCACCCTCCAGACGTCTTTGTGCGTCGTGTCGAAGAGCTCGCTTAGAGTCTGGTGCCGGGCCGGGTCGAACTCCCATAAGTTGAAATCTTGTTGCCGACACGGGAGGATCCGGCGGAAGAGCATGATTTGGACTATGTTGACAAGCTTAAGTTTCTTGCTTGTCATATTCCGGATACATTTCTGGAGTCGGTCCAGCTCCACTGTTGAACCCCAGTACAGGCCCTTCTCCTTCCAGGAAGTGAGCCGCGTGGGAATTCCGGATCGAAACTCGGGGGCCACCACCCAGTTGGTGTCGCGTGGCTCGGTGATGTAGAACCACCCTGATTGCCACCCCTTTATGGTCTCCACGAAGGAGCCCTCGAGCCATGTAATGTTGGGCATCTTGCCCACCATGGCTCCGCCGCATTCCGCTTGTTGGCCGCCCACCACCTTCGGCTTGATATTGAAGGTCTTCAGCCACAGGCCGACGTGGGGCTGGATGCGGAGGAAAGCCTCGCACACGACGATAAACGCCGAGATGTTGAGGATAAAGTTCGGGGCCAGATCATGAAAG
This sequence comes from Triticum aestivum, assembly GCF_018294505.1. Lineage (NCBI taxonomy): Eukaryota > Viridiplantae > Streptophyta > Magnoliopsida > Poales > Poaceae > Triticum > Triticum aestivum. Next base: position 562,914,750 of record NC_057797.1, on the reverse strand, counting down.
TCCGGCCCATAATAGAACATGAGGCCGCGGACAAATGGATAGAGGGGAAACCCTAGTCCGCGGACGAAGTGGGGGAGGAAGACCACCCTCTCGTGAGGTTCTGGGGTAGGGGTGACCTGCCCCGCGGCTGGCAGCCGGTGCGCGATATCCGCGGCTAAGTATCCGGCTCCGTGTAAGTTTTTGATGTGCCCCTCCATGACAGAGGAGGCCATCCACTTGCCTCCCGCTCCGTACATGTTTTGGAGAGAGTTGAGGAGGAAGATGCGGACTTGGGCGCTGGAGCTCGAGTGCGCGAGAATGGATGAGCAAGGAGGAAGAAGGCGTGGGTAGGAAAAGGTGAGATCTTATCCCTTTATAAGGGCGGACTAAACTATGCGCCCCCACTAGCCTGGTAAAACTCGCTTATCCACCAAGCACCGTGATTGATGGCGCGGTTGGGTTACCCACGTCCGTATTGATGAGAATCCCGTAATAAGGGGAACACGATCTCTGCTTTGACAAGACGTGTCAAGAAACTGCCTCGCGTTATGTGCGGGGCTGGTTAAAGAAAAACGGTTCGAATAATTACCGGGCCATGGCATGATGTCATGCTGCCAAAACGTGTCAGCAGATTGGATTTGTGGAAATATTATTCTCTCTACGGTGGTATGTGGAACTTATTTTGCAGGGTCGGACACTATCCTTGTATTCAAACTCTTCTATGGTGTATTCGGAGGAGGAAACCGCCTTGCAATGCCGAAGACAACACTGCGCGCCGAACTCATCATCATTGAAGCCTGGTTTAGGGGCTACTGAGGGAGACCTGGATTAGGGGGTCTCCGGACAGCCGGACTATATCCTTTGGCTAGACTGTTGGACTATGAAGATACAAGATTGAAGACTTCGTCCCGTGTCCGGATGGGACTCTACTTGGCGTGGAAGGCAAGCTAGGCAATACGGATATGTATATCTCCTCCTTTGTAACCGACCTTGTGTAACCCTAGCCCCCTCTAGTGTCTATATGAACCAGAGGGGTTTAGTCCGTAGGACAAGACATACAATCAGACCATAGGCTAGCTTCTAGGGTTTAGCCTCTCCGATCTCGTGGTAGATCAACTCTTGTACTACTCATATTATCAAGAATAATCAAGTAGGACGTAGGGTTTTACCTCCATCAAGAGGGCCCGAACCTGGGTAAAACATCGTGTCCCCTGCCTCCTGTTACCATCCGCCTTAGACGCACAGTTCAGGACCCCCTACCCGAGATCTGCCGGTTTTGACACCGACAATGGTGTTGCTAAGTTTGCTTCATTTAATTAGCTATAGACTCAAAATTGTCTTTTCACCTAGGTACACGCGCTTAGCACCGTTTCTTCCTTGGGTCACCAAACTAGTCTCTCTGTTCTTGATTAACTTGCCACATCAGACTTTATGCCTATGTGGCAAGCTCAAGCACCTGTAGGAGCAAGTAAAAGTAAGTACAATAGTGCGCTTTACATGGCATTTTTGCATATGTGGAGGAAAGAGAGGCAAGGAAAAAGTGGAGAAGTGGGCTCTCATGCAAGAGCCAACCTCTACTACATGGTGGAGCATTGGGAGAGGCACCTGTATGGAGGTGGTCAGGAATCGGGAGACTCACGCCGGTCGTAGCGCCACAGTTAAAATGATAATGGAAAGTCAAATCACGGGGCCCCACCTGTCCAGCAGTAACTCGCTGTCAAATCACATAGCCCTATGTTTGCATCAGCCTACTCCCTCGTCTTCTCGCGCCTCTGTCGATCTGACTAGGCGGAACTGCCCCAGCGCCTACCGCGCAGGAAAAGCCCCGCCCTCGACTTTTAAATAGTATACAGTATACTAATTTTGTATCCATGTATTCCGCCCGCGCCATGGAGCAAAGCGTCTAGAAAATGGTGGTACACATGTACGGAGTATACAACACGCCCGTCGCGTTCGCGTCGCACCCCAGACGGTCGTTCGGTCTGGCACGCTGCTCTCCGAATGGAATGCGCATCATATTGTGTTTGCACACACATGTGGGACGGAAATTGAGAACTGACCATAGGCACACTCCCCGGCCCCGCAAGTCGGGTGACTTAATAGAAGAGGGAGACGAGCAATAGTACTAGAGAAGTGTTGTACTATGTTGGTGCCTGGACGATCCCTGCAAGACATAGAAGATCAGTTCGTCCATGCATGTGACCAGACTGCAGCAGACATGCCTGGATTGGCTATCGTCTACATATCGTGCAGGCTGTGTTGTACATGGCTGTAGTTGTGGTGTGAAATCTAAAAAAAGGTTTCTTGTCATCTCGCAAAATTAGGTGTCATGTGCTTCGGATCACAGCGAGGGTTAAATAGCGGCAACTGAGTTGGGCTAGTCATTGGGGGCACATGCACGAACAGTGACTACTTGGCTGCCATCTAGGTCAAGCCGGATATGTTAATTAGGAAATCTATCGACGGACCCCTTTTCTACGAGTTTATCTTTAATTTGAGCTTTGTTCCTCGTCTAGTTTGTCCGTTGGGATTCATGTTGTCTCCTTTGGGCAGTGAGGTTATGATTTCTTGTCATGTGGCATTTTTTCGTGTTATATGTTATAATCCAGCGCTTCAAATCAAAATGACGACAAGTGTGCCTCCAGGCCACGTGCATGAAGACTTCTCGACAGTCATTGACGAGGTCAAGCCGGCTCCGGTAGACAAAAGAAAACTAGTACTACTCCACTATATAGGAAGGAGCCTCCGCGCTTGCTTGCTAGTGTTGCTCTCTTCACACTGTCTCGACCTCTCCAGATCTAAACACGACAGCGGTGGCCACTCTCTCTCTCTCTCTCTCTCTCTCTCTCTCTCTCTCTGCTCACCGCTGGTCACAAATCCAGCCGGATCCTCTCCGCCGGGGAAGGTGAGAAGGTGCAATGTTCACGCGGTCATCCTCGGCGACATCTCTTACCCACTGCTGGGCGCGTCCAGATCAGCCTGCCTTGCCGTTCTCTCCCAAGTACCGCTGGCGAGGGAGGGCCTCTGACCCCTTCTTCCTCGCTGCCGTAGTGTGGGCAGATCCGGCCTCCCGCCGCCCACCTAGCGACATCCCGGCGACCATCAGGTATAACTTCCTTTGAAACCGGCCTCGCTCTACTTCCCGAGCTCCTGACGTCACTGCATTTGTATCTTTTACTATTTCTCAGGCCCCCTCGTAGATAGGATCGATCGGCTGTTCAAAAACCACCTAATTTTTTTACATTTAAGAGGGAAAACTAGTGCATGCACTCGAATCTAGTACTACTTGGTTCAAACAAGGAAGAAAGGGGGTGGGGGTGGGGGAGGATTTGTTACCTGAATCTAGGACTTGGTCGAAAGAGGAAATAATGGGGGCGAAAAGTAGCAGAGACTGGCTATCCAACTGGTCTCTAGGTCTAATAGGAAATAAAGGGAAACGCAGAACAAACTCAATATAAACCCGATATATTGGTTGAAAAAGGAAAGAAAGTGGGGACTGGGGGACAAGTCAACAGAGTAAGTCCATCACTAGATTTTCTAGCCTCACACATTATAAGGTGGCTATACCGAACAAAAATGGGACCAACCCAGATATCCTGTTATGATGTTTGTTGCCCCGAGCCACTCTTATGTAATGCCACTGGTAAAATGTAGCAGTCGCACTGTTAAAAGTAAGGACACGTTAAACCAATGTTGTTTTCAATGTAATGCCTCCAGTAATATGAATCAATGGCACTTCTTTACATGTCCTGCTAAAATTTCCCATTAAGATAAGTTGGTTCTTTTTGTTAGAAATGCAACTGTCCTGGTTCGCCTACTCTCCCGTGCCCAAAGTAATGTCGTATTTAACGATTGTCATAGTTAATCCTAATGCCCACACTAATATCTAGCAATGCCGGTGCTTTAGAAATTGCTACTGTCCTTGTAGGATTGCCATTCAGATAAGGAACATGCTTCTTTTCATTTGATGCATATTTCACCACTTGTTAGTCACCCTCCTTTCCACCTTTTTTGTGCAAACAGAGATATACATTTCACGCTCGATCTTAGTTGAACTGCACAAATGATATCCAAATTATAGTTGAGCATTCCAGGAGCTTCACAACCAACCTTGATGTTGCTCAATTTTATTGCAAGTAATGAAGAAGAAGCTCTGTGGGTTTTGTTTTCTGATGGAAATGGAACCGGGGCTGCAGCCCTTTTCTTAAAAAAAAATTGAAGAAGTTGCTAGCTCACGGGACATTGCTTCATTTTAGGTGAACTGCACCAAAAGGTCCCATGAATTGAATCATCCATGTTGGTGATTGAAAGAGCCAGCTTCAGCATCCCAGTCTAAGCACCCCCGTTCTCCATCCTTGCGACGCATGGTACACCTCGTGTGCCACCTGCTCGACCCTAGTGTCACTGATAAAATGAAGTAATAATACAGTTAAAATAGAGTGAGTGTCATCTGTATCATTTCATTTCCAATGTAGATAAAGAAAGTGCTTCTCTTTGTTAATGTATGTTTCATCAACTAGTCCCATTGTTAATGTTTAAGCGTTTCTGCAAACTAGGGTGCTTAATTTTAGTTGATATGTACAAAAATAGAGATTTGAATGTCTCAAGGTGCCTCCTTGTACTACCGTTGTACACTGATGTTCATCACTCGCAGAAGGTGTATCTGGGAGACTGGGGACGATGTCCAGTATGATGCGTACTGTATGAGGCGTCGCAGGGCCCATCTCGCCCTCGCAGCATGGCATACTATGATACTATCGCAATATTTTATTCTATTTATTTTGTGTGTTTCATCAACTAGTGCCACAATAATGTAATCTTGATTTTTCATTATCTATGCAAACAGGGTTATTCAGCTGCATTTGGTGGAACTGCACAAATGTATGTATGGAACCGGCATATATGCAGAGTGCGAGGTGTGCCAAGTGAAAAATTACCGACACCAACCATGCTGCATGCACGCATTGGCATCCACCACCACCAGTGGGATGTGTGGCGCTCTCTGTGGACGGATCTTTCTCGGTAGCAAATCATCTAACCAAATACTAGTAGCTTATATTGGCAGTTTTCTAGGGAGTACTCTTTTTTGAAAGAAGCACCAATCTATTTTTCTTTATTTGTACACTGTGTCACAACTTTGACCCAAAGGTCCAGAGCCATTTTAGGGTGATTGGCGTAGTACTAGGAGACTGATTGTAAGCATGATTTTCATTAGCTATCACACTGATTGTAAGCATGAGCAGGTGGAAGATTAGGTTACTGCGAAGCTTACCTTAAACCCTACCGCCGACGTTGAAACGAGGCGAGCGTCGAGGGAACCGTGGAGAACGGCGGGGAAGTGACGTCGCGCCATCCGGCCTCCTCTTGCGATGGGAGAACGAATACTCCTGTGGCTCCAGCTGGCTCTGCACCCTCACGAACGGCACACCATACTCGATCGATTCGTTATCCTCTGGGTGCTCGACCTTCGACCTGTACGCCCACCACCTCCGCCTAACTGTCGCCTCGGAGAGGGGATACTTGATGAACTCGGAGGACTGCAGCGTGATTGCCGCCGAGGAGTACATGTACATCGCCGCCCTCATCGCCGCCGTCTCGCTCTTTCGCATACATTTCCACATGGCCCGCACTGTCCTCGAAATCTCCCACTCATTGTCAAACCAACTAAGGATCTCCTTCAACCTGGCTAACTTTGCCTGGTCGCCTCCGGCGATCTGCCTGATTCGCTGCTGCATCCTCTCCATAGATGTCCTCCTGAGTGGTTCGTGCTAGCTTTGGAAGATGAGAGGAGAGACGGTGGTCTTGCAATAGAGAAGAGGGAGAGGCGAGACGGTGGTTTTGGAATGGATATGATGGAGAGGAGAGGAGGTGGTTTTGCAATGGAGAAGATCAGAAGATGGAGAGGCGAGACGGTGGTTTTGGAATGGAGATGATGGAGAGGAGAGGATGTGGTTTTGCAATGGAGAAGATCAGAAGAGGGAGAGGCGAGACGATGGTTTTGGAATGGAGATGATGGAGAGGAGAAGAGGTGGTTTTGCAATGGAGAAGAGGGAGAGGAGCATGCGGCAGCGATTTAGGATTGGACGAGAGGGCCAGTGCGCTGTGACTGGATCAAAATCAAAATCAATTTACCCTTCAATTAAGAAAGCGACCCCACATTAACTAGTCTCCCTTTTATTCTGGGTCATAATTGACCATGATTTTCGCACATAAAATATATGTTATACTTTGCAAAAAGAATATAATTTGAAAGTACATTCAGATACGAACCAAACGATACAATTTTTGGTGACATGCATTCACATTTTGCTTGTCAAATACAGTACGTGGTCAAACTTTGACCCAAAATACGCAAAACAACAAAAAAATACTTCCAAGACCAGCGCCGCTCTTCCGCTCTTCTCCTCTTAAACCACCGCCGCTCCTCTCCTGTTCCAATCTAAATGCAGCGCCGCTCCTCTCCTCTTCCATTTCAACCACCGCCCCTCCTCTCCTGTTCCAGTCCAAAACCAGCGTTGCTCCTCTCCTGTTCTAATCCAAAACCAGCGCTACTCCTCTCCTCTTCCATTCAAAAACCACCGCCGGTGAGTGAAGGTGCTGTGGAGAAGTAGATCGATGGAGGAGTACAACCGATACGTGAGGATCACAGACGGCGACCCTGTGAAGCTAGCTAGGATGTTGGAGATACAATCTTGGTTTGACAACAAGGACCAACTAGCGGCGACGGCGACATCCATGGCCAAATATCTGCAACAGAGCGAAAAGGCGGCGATACTCCCGGAGGGAGTCACGCCGGAGTACATAGAGCTGCTCCTCTGGGCCATGGAGCAAACAGATTCACCGAATCCGATCATGAGGGAGTGGTGGTGGGAGTATCGATCCCAGATGGAGCATCCACCAGAGATTGAAGGATCGAGCATCTACAGGGTGCCGTTTGTGAGGGTGTCCTGCCAGAGCGAGCCGGCGGAGTCTTCGTCGACCGAACCCAACTGCAAGAGGAGAAAAGCAGTTGGCCCGATGACGCTTCCCCGCCATCGTCTCCCTCGCCGTTCACTTCGTCTCACGGGGCGGCTGTCTACCGCCGAGGAATAGGAGGGGGCTGCCCCCCAGCCCAATAGTCGGGCAGGTTGTGAACTGTCAGGAAGAGCTTACGGTTGTCAGTATTTGTAGGTTGTGAATTGTGTTTTGTGTTGTGTATTTTGAGAGTACTTTCAGATATGAATGTCTTTTGAATTTCAGATTTGTAGTATTGAGCATATGAAGTATTTTATGAATTCTAAAGATCTATTTTTAGCACTTAAAAATGTAGTTTCATAGGAGTATAAAAGTGCAGACAATGTGATTCTGAGAGAAGAAACTGCAAGTTTCAGTTTCAGATAAGAAACTGCAAGTTCAGTTTCAGATAAGAAACTGCAACTTTCAGAGGCAGAGCTTTTATATTAACACTGCCTTTTCAAACAGGGTTAAGATCATGTTGGAAGTTTTATTCATGCTCAAAAATGGAACTACCAGCCAGTTAACATCATTCTGATCAACATTCATCCATAGCACATCTTCATATGATGCACAGTCAAAATACCCACACAATGTCGAGTGTGCGAAACACAGAGAAAACGAGGGACAGAGTTTTGGCAAGTGTTGGACGTGGTTTTGGGCTGCCCCGTCTAGGCTTTCAATTTTAACATGCACAACCCACGACCTCGGATGGGAGGTCCATAGGCCTGTTTGTATTTTCTTAGGGCCGTCATGTATCGACCGGCCTATGGACCTCCCATCCGAGGTTTTATTTTTGGCAGTCCAATTTATGTATTCTTTTGAAGAAAACGCAGAGGTTTGTTCTATTTTTCTATATAAGAATAGGAACGCCAGGTCCAACTTATGTTTCCCTTCTAACTATATTATATATATTTAAATTATTTTATATGTTATTTTATATTATTTTTATTCTCATAATATATTTAACAGATACTTACATATGTAAGAAAACAATATCCCACATCTTATTAACTTATAAAAATAATTTCTTAACAAATAAAATCTTGGATTGTTTTGGCACGAATATCCTAGTGATTGTGTACAAAAGCTTGGTAAGATTTAAGGACGAATGTAATAATATCACTTATTATTTAAATATATTTATAACAAAATGCTCAGCCCCTTTTTATTTTTTGATAACATTGTTGGCCCAACCCAACATTATAATTAGAATCAGCCCAGCAAAATCATGTATTTCGAGAAAGTGCAAGTGGCCTGTAATTTTTTAGGAAATAAAATAAATGGGCCGCATGGACGCTACATTATTTGTTCACCCAGCCCAGCTAATGGCTGTAATTCAAAAAAGATCAAATTGACTGTAAATTCTACCGCGCAAAAAAAAGACTATGAATTCTGAAAAAATAGGTTGAATACGTGCCACATTTTTGGAGGCTGAAATGTGGGCCAATAGGTCGAAGCCAACACAAGTCGTTATCAATTTAGTCAACAAATGATTCTGACCTGTTAGCCGTTGGATATACATCCAATGACCGGCATCCATCTTCAATCTCTTGTCTTCTTCCTCCAGCGCCGCCGGGACCACCTCCCGCCTCCTCCTGCTAGCAGCTCTGCTTAGCACGCTTCGCTATGAAGCGCTACTCCATCATTGGCCAGGCCATCCCTCCACCCCTCCACACCTCCTGTTCTTCTCCACTGACTGCCGAACCACACCGCACTAGAACCAGTTAACCCTCGTACACCTCTCCGTCTGTGACTCTACTCCCGTGTCTTCCCATCTCCGACTCGTTGCTATCTGGGGCCTCGCCATCGTCCACCACCTTGGATGCGCTCGGTGCAGCGTGGTCAACATGGTCAACGAACGACACCATCAAAAGTAGACTGTGCATGGAGAGGCTGACAGCTGGGTCCACGGCCGCACACAAGGAAATGCCTCCTTATTACGCGCAGAATAATGATTCCTCCACTTGACATCTGGAACCCACCGGAAGGGCCTCTGTGTTTCGCAAAAATAACATGCCCCCCGCTGACATGTCGGACCCACAAGCTATCTTCGCACGCAAGGAAGTGCCTCCTTATTACGCACAAAAAAATCAATATTCCCCCTGCCAGCTGGAACCCAGCATAGTGGGAGGCTGACTTGTGGGCCTACCAAGTTGACAGGGACGGAGGACTTTGTCAACTTAGTTAATATGAATGATTCTAGCTCCTGTTACCGTACGATGTTCATCCAACGGCCGTAGTGCTTCTTCAACCTCTGGTCTTCTTGCTCCAGGCGCCCAAACCAGCGCCGGTCGTGCCGCGTGCTCCTGCCTCCCGTGGTCGGCTGTGATGCCGCGGAAGCCTCACCGCCCCCTACTACTCCCATCGCTGGCCAGACCATCCCTCTACTCACGGACACCCCCTGTTATTCTGCAGCGACAACAGCCTCACACCGCAGCCGAACCAGTGAACCCTCGTACTCCTCTTCGCGTGGGCATCCACTGTTGCATCTTCCCCGGCTCCAAGTCGTCCCCTTCCTAGTCACCGCCGTGGTGCTCTCGGCGCAGCGTGGTCAACGTGGTCAAGGAACGACTTCCATCGGACGTGGACTGTATGTGGAGAGGCTAACAGCTGGGTCCACGGCCGTAGCAAGGAAGTGCCTCCTTATTACGTGCAAAATAATGATTCCTCCACCTGACAGCGGAGACCCACCGGACGGGCCACCGTATTTCGCAAAAAAAAACGTTTCCCCCTGACTGCTGGGACCCACCAGCTACATCTTCGCACGCAAGGAAGTGCGTCCGGGCAAAAAAAATGATTCGCCCCCTGACTGCTGGGACCCACCAGCTACATCTTCACACGCAAGGAAGTGCGTTCGGGCAAAAAAAATGATTCGCCCCCCTGACTGCTGGGACCCACCAGCTACATCTTTGCACGCAAGAAAGTGCCTGAAAGTCGGGACCCACCTGGTCGAAGCGTACGTAGCGTTGTCATTCTGGTCGCGAATGTGTACGTACATATATACTGGTGGATGTAGAGGCACGCATGTGTCATGGTAGAGGCGCGTACGTGTCTTAGTAGAGGCGCGCACGTAGCATGTACACGTACATACAACGGCCAGGGTGCAAGAAAGAAAATACGGCCATGTATGTGTACATACAGGCGGGGTCTCGTATGCCTACTCGCGCATACGTACGGCCAGGGCTCGTGTGCATGGCTGGGTCGGAACGGAGAAATAGCGTCGTCGTCATGTTCATGGGGAGGCAACGGAATGCGTCGTGTTCATGGGGAGGCAACGGAATGCGTTGTGTTCATCGGGAGGCAACGGAATGCGTGGGAGCCAACCGGCTGGGTCAGAACGAAATGCGTCGTCGTGTTCATCAGGAGGGCTTGGATGGAACATGCGATGGAAACAAGGCCTGGCGTACCGCACAATGGAGGAAACGGACCTCCTACGTTCGGAACGGGATCCTGTTGATCGGGAGGGGTGTGGCATACCGCAAAACAGAGGAAACGAACCTCCTACGGTCGAAACGGGGGTCCTGTTGACCGGGAGGGGTGTGGCGTACCGCAAAACGGGCGAAACGGACCTCCTATGGTCGAAACGGGGTCCTGTTGATCGAGAAGGGTGTGGCATACCGCAAAACGGACAAAACGGACCTCCTACGGTTGAAACGGGGGTCCTGTTCATCGGGAGGGGTGTGGCGTACCGCAAAACGGGACCCCACGGGATACTGTTCATCTCCACCATCGACCTCCTCCAGCCTCCACAGGCTACCGTCGACCTCCTCCAGCCTCCACGGGCTCCTGTTCATCCAGCCTCCACCGCGCGCTACTCCACTGGCTACCGTTCAACCACCCCTCCACGGGCACCCCTCCACCGTCT
>NC_057797.1:562877295-562903427 GCF_018294505.1 Triticum aestivum | reverse complement strand
ATCCAATCGATCGGCTTCAGTTAGCAGCAGTAGCAAAGGAATCGCTCGATCGGGTTGTTAACAGCCATCGATCGATCTCTCGGGTTTAGTAACGCATAGCCTGTAGTGCAATCACTCAGGTTCAGTTAGAGCCCAACGCCTCGCTCGGGTTCAGTTAGAGCCAATGCCTCGCACACATGCGCGTATGTGTACGATAGAAATGTGCATCGCTCGGCCCCCGACCTCCCACCGTAACCGGGAACTCCCGAAATTTTCCTCCCCCTCGCTTCTACCATGGTTTTTTCCGTCATGGGCGGCCCAAAGAATGTCATGCAGTTGCGTCTCCGGCCCTCCCAGGACGAAAAACCCATTTTCTGTCATGATTTTTTTTCATAGAAGTAGGAGCCCACCACATCTATGATGATACCGGGTTTGGTCACAATTATCGTCATAGAAGTGTCATATGTATGACAGAATTTTTTTCGTTCGACCCAAAATGTCACAGATGTGTCTTTTTTTGTAGTGCAACGGGACCCACGAGGTGACGACAAGGACGGAGGGCGCGCCCTGGGGGGGGCACCCTTGTGGTGGCCCCGGGACTCCCCTCCGATATCTTTTTGCTCTAGTATTTTTTTTATATTTTCCAAAAATATTCCCCATAAATTTTCAGCCCACTCCGAGAACTTTTATTTCTGCACAAAAACAACACCATGGTAGTTCTGTTGAAAACAACGTCAGTCCGGGTTAGTTTTAATCAAATTATACCAAAATCATATAGAATTCTTATAAACGTGGCATGAATACTTCATAAATTATAGATACATTGGAGACGTATCAGCATCCCCAAGCTTAATTCCTGCTCGTCCTCGAGTAGGTAAATGATAAAAGAAATAATTTATGAAGTGTGAATGCTATCCAGTGCACAAGTTTGATCAATGAAAGTTCCAAGCACTTTTTCTAGCATTATTCTTTATCATAAACAGTAGCTCATCTCATAAAACTTCTCATGATCAAGTAACAAGCTATTCACAAATTAAGATATAAACCATAAACTTTCTTGAAAACTAACAAACTATGTTCTCAGTCATCAAACAATTGCAATTCATCTCATTTTCAGGAAGGGTCTATGTAAGAGCTTTGATTTAGCAAATCCCACATACTCAACCATCATATAGTCTTCCACAATTGCTAACACTCACGCGATATTTATGGGTACAAAGTTTCAATCGGACACAGAGAAAGATAGGGGCTTATAGTCTCGCCTCCCAACCTTTTACCTCAAGCGTAATGTCAACAATAATACTTTAAGAAATCCTACATCCGAGTGGATATATATATCCGGATCACTCCAACACAAAGTGCTTGCCAAAGGAAAAAGTGTAAAAGGGAAAGGTGATGATCACCGTGACTCTTGTATAAGGGTAGAAGATAATAGTAAAAGACAGGCCCTTCGTAGAGGGAAGCAGAGGTTGTCATGCGCTTTTATGGTTGGATGCACAAAATCTTAATGCAAAAGAACGTCACTTTACATTGCCGCTTGTGATAAAGACCTTTATTATGCAGTCCGTCACTTTTATTTCTTCCATATCACAAGTTCGTATAAAGATTATTTTCTTCACACTAATAGATCATACATATTTAGAGAGCAATTTTTATTGATTGCGCTAATGACAACTTACTTGAAGGATCTTACTCAATCCATAGGTAGGTATGGTGGACTCTCATGGCAAAACAGGCTAGCATGAGAGGGAAAGGCAAGCTCAACATATTGGCGGATCCATGACAATATAACTTCTATTCAGATATAAGAAAACATAACCCATTATGTTGTCTTCCTTGTCCAACATCAACTTTTTAGCATGTCATATTTTAATGAGTGCTCATAATTACAAAAGATGTACAAGATAGTATATTTATATGTGAAATATTTCTTCCTTCAATATTCTTTCATGAATTGTTCAAGTGACCAATACTATGTTTGCTAACTTCCAATAAATTTACCACCTATACTTATTATGTGTGAAGTCATTACTCCCCATGGTATAAGCATATGAAACATATATAAATTCAGATTTATGATATTCAATTCATTCAACCATTTACCCATAGGATATAAGTGAAGCACGTCAGTAAATGACAAACTACTCCAAAAACATAAGAGTGAAGAACAATGAGTAGTCAAGTAATTAACTAGCCATGGGAGGACTCTCTCTCATTCAAGATTTCAGATCCAAAGATTTTATTCAAACCGCAAGTAAAATGAAAATACGTTCCAAGCAAAACACATATCATGTGACGAATAAAAATATAGCTCCAAGTAAGATATACCAATGGTTTTGAAGATGAAAAAGGGGACGCCTTCCGGAGAATCCCCAAGCTTAGGCGCTTGAGTCTTCCTTGAATATTACCTTGGGGTGCCTTGGGAATCCCCAAGCTTAGGGTCTTTCCACTCCTTATTCTCCTCGTTGAGGGAGTCCTGGACTAAGGGGTCCTCGGGCGTTCGGCCTGTTATCCTTTAGGCCGGACTGATGGGTTGTGAAGACATGAAGGCCGAAGACTGCACCGTGTCCTGATTGGACTCTACTTGGCGTGGAAGGCAAGCTTGGTGACTGAAGATTCCTTCTTATGTAACCGACTCCATGTAAACCCTAGATCCCCTTGGTGTCTATATAAACTGAAGGGGGTAGTCCGGAAAGGACACGACATATACTCATTACCATACCCATATAGGCTAGACTTCTAGGGTTTAGCCATTACGATCTCGTGGTAGATCAACTCTTGTAATACTCATATTCATCAAGATCAATCAAGCAGGAAGTAGGGTATTACCTCCATAGAGAGGGCCTGAACCTGGGTAAACATCGTGTCCCCCGTCTCCTGTTACCATCGATCCTAGATGCACAGTTCGGGACCCTGTAAGTGCATCTAGTGCCACCCCTAGTTGGTTTTGGAGTATTGACGACAAACCTAGTTGAGGGACTAATGTATTTGTGAGAATTGCAGGATAACACAGGTAGAAGTCCCTCGTTGATTCGGTTTTCCTACCAGAGATGACCCCTAAAAATGTATGAAGACATTGATGTCAAAGGTGGTATATGAAGATATTCACATTGAAGACTATGACAAGAGAAGACATCGCATGAAGCCTATGGAGCTCGAAGACTTAGATCTTTCATAGTTCTTTTTCTTCTTTGTTGATTCATAGGAACCACCGTGCTGTTAAGTGGGGTCCAAGAGAACTAGTCAGAATGATTGAAGTGATGCTTAAACAAAACCTATGTCCTCGAGTGAAGACTATGAGAGCGAATCTTGTCCAGAGTCGGACGAGTTAGCTTTGCTTGTAGCCCAAGTAAAGTTGCCGTGTGAGTTTGAAATCTGACCGTTGGAACACGTGTCAGTTCCTTAGTGACCCAAGGTCATTTCGGACAAATCAGGTCGGGTTGCCTAGTGGCTATAAATAGCCCACCCCCTACAACCATAAACGGTTGGCTGCTCAGATTCAGAGTACGGCTTTTGTTGTTTGAGAGTAACCCACCTCGAAGCCTTTGAGAGAGAATTCCTTGCGAGGATAAAGCCCTAACCACCCAGAGCCAAAGAGAATTAGGCATCACTTAAGTCTTCTTGTATGTGTGATCTGAAGACTTATTACACTTGAGGACTGTGAATCCTCCAGCCGGTTAGGCGTCGCGTTCTGAGCATCCAAGAGACATTGTGGATCGCCGTTGAACAAAGTCTGTGAAGGTTTGGGAGTCTACCTTGAAGACTTACCAGAGTGATTGGGCAAGGTCTGTGTGACCTTACTCAAGGGGAATACGGTGAGGACTGGGTGTCCTGAGCTGCGTGTTCAGGACTGGGTGTCCGAGACTGTGTGTCCTCAGGTTTAAATACCTAGCCGCCCTAACCAGACGTACAGTTGTCACAGCAACTCGAACTAGTCCAACAAATCATTGTCTTCAATGAGTCACTGGTTTCTTCCTTCCCTTCTCTTTACTTACTGTTACTCCTTGTGAAGTCATTGTATGTTTGCACTATCTTTTGTCTTCACTGAGTGAATGTGTGATCTGTTTGGCTTCTTAATATCTTCCTACCTGATCCTTACTACCTAGCTGCTATTAGTCATTGTGCTTTCACTTCATTGAATACATGACTATGGTTTACCTAGTGTAGTCTACCTTCCGCTGCATGGTAATAGGTTTATTTCTATCGTTTGTCTTCGAAACTTCCATGTTTTGAGGACTTTCATAAAAATAGCCTATTCACCCCCCTCTAGTTGATATAACGCACTTTCAATTGGTATCAGAGCAAGGTACTCCCTTGTTCTGTGTGATTCGGTTTAACCACCTGGAGTTTTAGCTATGTCGACTGCAGGGATAATCAAAGTCTCCGCTGTGTGCCCCATCTTCGATGGAACTGAATATCCCTACTGGAAGAATAAGATGCGCATGCATCTTGAAGCCATTGATGTCGACCTATGGTATGTCGTCAAGAATGGCGTTCCCAAGGCTGGAGAAGGTGTCACTGCTGCTGATGTCAAGAAGTTCGTTCAACTGGACTCTACTGCCAAGAATATCATCTGTGGTCATCTGACCAAAGGACAGTATGGCCGTGTTAGTGCTTTGGAAACATCTAAGCTAGTCTGGGACTAGCTCTCCAAGATCAACAAAGGCGTCTCAACCCAGAGAGATCAGAGAATCAGTGTCCTTCGCAACCTCTTCAACCGCTTCAAGCGAAATGACAATGAGAATGTCCAGCTCACGTTTGATCGACTCACTGACATCACAAATGAGCTTCAAGCCCTCGGCGCTACTGAGATCACCAAGCATGAAGTCGTCAAGACACTACTGAGATCACTTGACAGCTCGCTTGACACCCTAGCCCTGATGATTCAAGAACGTCCTGATTTCAAGACACTCGATCCATCTGACATACTTGAGAGGCTCAACACACATGAGTTTCAGCTTTCTGAGAAAAGAGATATATACGGTCCAAACTATGGGCGAACTCGTGCCTTGAAGGCAAAAGATGTCTCCTCATTTGAAGAAGAATCTGACAGCAGTTCTGATGACCCTGAAGACATTGGAAAGGAACTTGCTATGCTTGTGAAGAAGTTCCAAAAATTCACCAAGAAGAAAGGCTTCAGGAAATCTTCATGATCAAGCTCAAGGAATGATGAAGCTTCTGCTCATGACTACAAGAAGAAAACATGCCACAAGTGCAAGAAAACTGGCCACTTCATCTCTGAGTGTCCGCAGTGGGACAATGAGAACAAAAAGAAGAAGAAGAGCAAGGAATATGACTCTGACGACAAGAAGAAGAAGAGATACTCAAAGTCTTCTTCCAAGTCTTCCTCAAAGTCTTCGTCACACAAGAAGAGCTCATCTGGCAAGGCACGTGCGTTAGTTGGCAAGGAAATGGATTCAGAGGAGGAGTCCGCTTCTAAGGAGGCGGAGGTGGAGTCTGAGGAGGAGTCCGATTCTGGCGTTGCAAGTCTGGCTACAGCATACGTTGCCAAGTCCATCTTCAACACTGAAGACAATGACTTCATCACCGACACCGATGCAAATGACAAGAACTACTCTGCTCCTACCTACTGCTTCATGGCACGCGGTGCCAAGGTAAACACACGCACTACTCACTATCAAACATCTAGTGAAGATGACTCTGATTGTGGTTCAAGACCCAACTACAAAACACTTGCTAAAATTGCAACTGAACAACAGAAAGCTATGGAACATATTCAAAAACTGTTAGACAAAAGCGATGATCTGTTAGGCGCTGAAATGACTCGATCTGAGTCCTTAATTGAAGACATAAAAAATCTTCGCGTTAAGTATGAGGAACTTGAAAGTCGTCATGAAACGCTCTCAACAACTCATGAAAAGCTTTCCTATGATTATCTTCAAAGGAAGCAAGATCTTGAGAAATTAAGAGCGGCTCATGAAGATCTTCAAAAGGAAAACGAGTCACTTCGCGCCGAACAGATCAGTTCCGCTCAGGAAGGATTTGAAACACCATGTCTTAAATGCATTGAGCGTTATAATGCTACTTCTGTTGCTGAATGTTCTACTGCTGCTACTGTTGCAATATCTTCAACTGTTGATGTGGTAACTAACCCCTCTGCTGAGGATACCACTGCTATTGCTGATGAGAATGCTAGGTTGAAGACATTGCTTGAAACAGGGATGTACAAAAGTCTTAAAGGGCGTCAGACACTATGTGATGTCCTCAAAAGGCAGATTCTGAACCGAAACCCGAGGAAAGAGGGTGTTGGGTTCGTAAGGAAAATGAATGCTGATGGCTCTTACTGGAAACCTGAGCAGTATCCCAAAACCACATGGGTTGCTACAAAGGAACCTTCAGTAGATCCATCCAATCTATCTGGCTTCACTTGTGCTAACCCGATTGTCATTGATGAATCCTTTGATGCAAACTATAAACTGTTTAAGAATCAGAATGGTGAAGTGTTTGCCAGGTATATTGGTACTAACTGCAGGAATGGGCCGCCTATGAAGAAGATCTGGGTGCCGAAAAATTGTTTGGAAAATCTTCCTGTGAATGTCATCATGACACCACAGTTGAAGAAGACAAACCCCAGACCACAAGCTTCATATTGTCCAAAGGCTTCATACAGACAGAGAACTCACCTGAGTCGCACTAACACCAATGTTTTGCAGGGAAACCATACTCAAGCCTATGAATATGAGCACGGTTCATCGAACCGCCATGTTCATAAGGCCAAAAACTATTCTACTTATTCTTATGAGTATTATTGTCCGCCTGCAAGACTTTTTGCTAGGGCTCCAAAGCCAAAGTTCTCAGACGCTGCACTTAGACTTATCGCTTCTAAGCCACCCTTGAAGATGTGGGTGGCTAAGAAGGCTTAACTCTCTTTTGCAGGGAAAGGTCTCCAGCGGAAAACCAAAATCTTCCGACGCTGTTGCTGGGGACCTTAAACAGCTTGTAGGGCGCAAGATCAAATGCCCGAATGGTCTTACTATGTACTTCGTTCCTGAATTGCTTGCTACTCTCCCTATCAGTCCTAATCTGGATCTAAGCTTTCATAACCCACTGGTTCGTCAAATGTTTTTGCTTCACAATTCTCTTCATGAAGCCTATCCCCCTAACTGCACTGTAGGGTACGACACCAGCATCTTCAGAATGGATTATTGATAGTGGGTGTACCAACCACATGACTGGCAAAAGAAGCCTTCTTATGGACTCAACCTTACGTCCATCCGACAAGAGTCACATCACATTTGCTAACACTGGTAAAAGTAAGGTATTGGGTCCAGGTAGAGTTGCAATCTCAAAGTATCAACACATGGATAAAGTCATGCTTGTTGAATCCCTTGGCTTCAACTTAATGTCTGTCTCAATGCTTTGCGATTTGAACATGATCGTAATATTTGGAAAATATCATTGCCTTGTTCTAATGGAATCTGACAAGTCTCTAGTGTTTGAAGGGTATCGGAAAGATGATTTGTATGTGGTAGATTTCTCAGCAGGATCACAGCTTGCCGTATGTCTTCTAGCAAAAGCTTCAGAATGCTGGCTCTGGCATCGAAGTCTAGGGCATGCTGGCATGAGGAACCTCCACACCCTTGCAAAGAAGAAGCATGTCATAGGCATCGAGGGCGTCAAGTTCAAGAAAGATCACTTATGCGGTGCATGTGAAGCAGGAAAGATGACGAGGGCCAAACATCCCTCGAAGACAATCATGACTACTACTCGACCCTTCGAACTGCTCCACATGGATCTTTTCGGTCCCACTCATTACTCAACTCTTACTACTACTGCTTGTCTCTATGGCTTTGTCATTGTTGATGATTATTCTAGATATACTTGAGTACACATAATCCTCTACAAGACTGAAGTGCAGGATGTCTTCAGACGCTTCGCCAATTGAGCAATGAACAACTATGGCGCCAAGATAAAACACATCAGAAGTGACAATGGTACTGAATTCAAGAACACTGGCCTTGATACATATCTTGATACCTTGGGCATCACACACGAATTCTCAGCCCCGTACACGCCACAGCAGAATGGCGTAGTCAAACGCAAGAACAGAACACTCATTGAGATGGCCCGAACGATGCTTGATGAATACAAGACTCCAAGAAAATTCTGGCCTGAAGCCATTGATACTGCATGTCATACAATCAATCGTGTTTATCTTCACAAGCTTCTGAACAAGACATCTTATGAGCTCCTTACTGGCAAGAAGCCAAATGTCAGTTACTTCAGAGTATTTGGCGCCAGGTGCTGGATCAAGGATCCACATCACACTTCAAAATTTGCACCAAAAGCACATGAGGGTTTTATGCTTGGATATGGAAAGGATTCGCACTCCTACAGAGTCTTCAATCTCTTTCATTATAAAGTGGTTGAAACAGTGGATGTGCGGTTCGATGAGACTAACGGTTCACAAAGAGAGCACTTGCCAAATGTGCTAGATGAAGTTCCATCTAGTGAATCAATCAAGCTAATGGGAACTGGAGAAATCATACCTTCTGAAGCTCAACCTGAAGAAGAACTTATCATCTCCACACCTGATCAACCTGAAGACAATGCTCAGCCTGAAGACATTCCCTCTACCAACGACAATGATCAGCAAGAGCAAAATCTTCGCCCTGTACATCCTTGTGTTGCCAATGAAGTGCAGATTGAGAGAATAATTGATAGCATCAATGCACCTGGTCCGCTCACTCGTTCAAGGGCAACTCAGCTAGCAAATTTCTGTGGGAACTTCGCATTTGTCTCAATAATAGAACCCAAGAAAGTTTAAGAAGCCTTCATGGAACCTGAATGGATTCAAGCTATGCAAGAAGAGCTTCAACAGTTTGAGCTGAATAATGTATGGGAACTGGTTAAGCGTCCTGATCCTCGGAAGCACAACATAATAGGCACCAAATGGATATACCGCAACAAGCAAGATGAGCATGGTCAAGTTGTCAGAAACAAAGCTCGTCTCGTTGCTCAAGTATATACTCAAGTGGAAGGCATTGACTTTGATGAAACATTTGCTCATGTGGCTAGACTTGAAGCCATACGCATACTGCTGGCCTATGCAAACCATCATAACATACTTCTATATCAAATGGATGTGAAGATTGCCTTTCTCATTGGCAAGATTGAAGAAGAAGTGTATGTTGCACAACCGCCTGGCTTTGAAGATCCAAAACATCCTGACATGGTATACAAGCTCAACAAGGCACTGTATGGCCTCAAACAAGCCCCTCGGGCCTGGTATGACACACTCAAATACTTCCTGAAGAGCAAAGGCTTCATACCTGGTTCCCTCGACCCCACTCTCTTCACGAAGACATATGATGGTGAACTGTTTGTGTGCCAAATATATGTGGATGACATTATCTTCGGCTACACCAATCAGAAGTATAGTGAAGAGTTTGGATATATGATGCAAGAGTAATATCAGATGTCCATGATGGGAGAGCTGAAGTTCTTCCTCGGTCTTCAAATACGACAGCAACGCAACGGCATCTTCATATCTCAAGAGAAGTATCTCAAAGATTGCATGAAGAAGTTCGGTATGCAAGGCTGCAAAGGCTTCACGACGCCAATGCCAGCCAAGCATCATCTGGGTCCTGACGACAATGGTAAAGAGTTCGATCAAAAGGTATACCACTCCATGATTGGCTCTTTGCTTTATCTGTGTGCATCTAGGCCAGATATTATGCTTAGTGTTTGCATTGTGCTCGATTTCAAGCGGCACCAAAGGAGTCGCATCACTTAGCTGTGAAGAGAATTCTTCGATATTTGGCTCACACCCCAACTCTAAGATTATGGTATCCAAAGGGATCAGAGTTTGATCTGGTTGGATTCTCGGATGCTGATTATGCTGGTGACAAAGTGGATCGCAAGTCTACATCAGGCACATGTCATTTTCTGGGACGATCACTTGTATGTTGCTCTTCAAAGAAACAGAACTGTGTATCTCTCTCCACTGCTGAATCTGAATACATTGCTGCTGGATCTTGCTGCACTCAGCTTCTGTGGATGAAGCAAACACTCAAGGACTATGGCATTCATCTGAAGCAAGTGCCACTCTACTGCGACAACGAAAGCGCCATCAAGATTGCCAACAACCCAGTTCAGCACTCAAAGACAAAGCACATTGAAATTCGTCATCACTTTCTCAGAGATCATGTTGTGAAGGAAGATATTGATATCATACACGTCAACACTGAAGAGCAATTGGCAGATATCTTCACCAAGCCCTTGGATGAGAAGAGATTTTGCAAATTATGGTGTGAGCTAAATATCTTGGAACCCTCAAATGTCCTGTGATCAGGCACACATCCTAACACTTATGCATATTGATGACTTAGATGTGCAACACACGAAGTAAAGTATATCTTCCATAAATGAAGACATACATTCTAAGTGTGAATACATTAATGTGGAATTTGACTTCGGAGCGCCACGATAATTGTGCCTCGTGTCTGGGTCTAATACTTCCTATACGGTGGGTAACGCCACCGCCAAATGTTCTGTTTGAAGTGTTTCACTCATGGCGTTACATTTGCTATGTCTTCACATTTGGTTTGGCTTCAATCTCAACATGTCTTCATGATTATCTTCACTATGTTGATTATATATATATATACTAGTGTTCTGTCCTCTACAACATTCACTTATAGCTATGTCTTCTTGTTGAATCTTTTGAACTAAGTGAATGTGATCGGACCCTAACCTCTCTATGCTTTCTATCTCAAACTCTATCTCTCCAAATCATATGCATTCTATTGAAACTGTCGAATGTCTTCTCTGCGTCCTTGTCAGCAGAAGATACAGAGACAAACATTAAGTCCGTTTTCAATGCTCACTCCTTCACCTGAAACCCGGAGAAGTGGGAATGACCACCCGACAATCCAGGCATGCATGGGACGTGGAACAACCCCCGATATGCTACATGACGGCCACGTGTCCCTTAGATGTGAATCGCCAAGGGCACCTGTGTAATAACGCAGCGCCGCCCCTGTACCTATAAATACACGCCTCACCCCAGTCATTATCTCTTCTTCCACTCTCGCACGAACCCTAGCGCCACCGCTAGCCCTCGACGACACCGGCGACGAAGCGCTTCGCTGCCGCAACCTCTCTGACGCCGTCTTCACGCCGACCGCGGACATCATCCTCTCCGCTGTCGCCGTAGGTGTCCTCCGTCGCCAAGTTAGGGCACGGAAGATCGAACTGCTCGGCCTCCTCTTCCACTCCGTCTAGCAGTTCTTCGTGTGGTAAATAAAACTTCCTTTTTACGGCCCCTTTGATCCTATAGCTTTATCACTTTCTACCACAAGCAGTTTCTATTCACACAAGTTGGATCTCTTTCATACTGCATCTCATAACATGCCTAGTATATTCACTTATGCTTCACAAAGTAGTTAGATTCCTCACTTGTACTGATCTATGGATTCGTACAAATCTGGAACCAACTCCTTATCTATGAGTGAATGTCTTCGCACGATGAGGTCAATGTCTTCTAAACTGATTTATCTTCAAAATCTTCTGAGAATGCATATGACCTCTTCCCCTTCCCTCGCACCTTAATGCTGTCACAGGTACATGTCCGTGGGAGAATCCCTTGGTTCTCATAGTCTGCATTCATTTGCAGAATTCTTATAGTATCACATAAATTCTCCCGAAGCCAGTTCCTGTCTGTCCAGCAAGCGAAGGCCTTTGAAGCCTTTGAACGTATTGAAGCCTTTCAGTTTAAAGTTCATGGCTTCAGAGAAATCAGCAAGGAAGGGTGGAAGAAAGCATCGTGAAGAAACATCAAGAGATCTGCTGGATGACCTCTTAGAACTGTACAAGACAGATCCTGAAGAGGATTTCAATCATCGCAAGACACGAATCCAATGGATTTGACGCTATTGGGCAGAACAGTGGTTCAAGTACAGATTTGTGACAAAGGAATATGCTGAAAAGAATGCCATCAAGCGACCATGGGGAGACGTCCTCTACAAAAATCTTCAACCCAGGACCAGAGATGAAGCCATTGAACAAGGCTTCTATCCCTGCATGGTCCATGGGCCACAGCCTGCAGATGCACACTCATCGTCACTACTATGGTGTCGTGACGACATTCTGTTCAAGCGCAACTTCCAGTTTGCCCAGAACTCAGCAAAGCAGAACAAGAAGTCATTGGGACTAGACTTCAACCCTGGTCCTTCTGCTCCAAGGGCCGACGGCACACGAGATGTAGAACCCAATGTCGTCGGTCCTTTCTACAACCTTGAAGGTCTCATCACCCATATCTTGGTTCAAGGGACAGCCGTGAATGAGCCTGCAGATGACGCTGAATTAGATGAAGCGCCTGCAGCGCCGAAGCCAAAGAAGCAGCCTAAAGCTTCAAAGCCTGCCTCTACTCCAAAAATCTCACGGGCGAAGCCACTCGCCACTGCACCTCCTGAAGACAGTGTGCAGTCTGAAGATTTGTCACGCATCTCCAAGCCCCAGAAGGTCAAGATGCCTCTGCCACACACCGGCCAAGAACTGACAACTGCTGTTCTGCGTAATGATGCCATTGATCTGTCAAGTGATGAAGATCTTGCAGATGACACTCTTGAGCAACTGATCAAGAGCAAAGAAGAAGCAGAAATCTTCAATAATCTGCCTCTCTTTGACGTGGCAATCATCCACAACTTCATTGATGAATGGTTTGACACGCCCAACATCAACTTCGAAGATCTGCAACTTCCCATTGGCCTCAATGTCGCCTTCCATGGCGCCATTGCTTCAGAGTTAGCTATCGCCCAACGCATTGTTGAACTGAAGCAGAAGATTGACTTTGAGAAATCTCAATTCAAGAAGCATATGGCCAAGCTCAGCGTGCAAGAGGTGAAGAACTTCAAGATTATGCTGCACGAGCTCAAGGAAGCCTTTCTCAAGAAACGTGCAGAAGCTCAGGGTTCTCGTGAGCGCATGAAGGTCCTGGATGACAGGTGTGTGCAAGCCTACAATGAGGCTGAGAAGCGCAAGGCCCTTGGGCGTCCTGGCATCGACTCCAGGATGGCTGCGAAGAAGAAGAAGAAGCCCGCTATGGCTGAACCCGACGCACCAAGGCAGGAAGCAGTTCCCATTGTCTTCCCAACTAGCATGACTGGCTCGAAGCCAAAAGCCAGGTCTACTGCTTCAGAACTGAAGAAGACGAGGACTGCTGAGGCTGAAGCAAGGAAGAGGAAACATCCTGAAGCCTCTGCTACTGCCCCCTCCAAGAAGAAGAGAAAGACCAAGAAGGAACGGGCTGCTCCCACAGAGCCCTTGATTGTTGAACCCATCTCCATGATTCACCCTGAAGCTGAACCTCAAGAGCGCCAACTGACTGTCCATGAGCCTGCTTTCCAGGGGCTCATGAAGCTGAAGACATTCTAGCAGCTGATCCCATCGCTGCTGAAGACATTGGTCACCATGACCATGTTGAAGATGATGCAGTTCTTCCTCGGCTCGAGCACCAATAGGTATCATCGCCTGTGCTCACGCACAGCGAGCTCATCAGCATTGGTCATCCTCTAATGCCAATTGCTCAGGATGCATCATGGGCTGATCGCCCACAAGCACAAGAGGAAGAAGACTTTGAGACCCAGCCAACTCCAACTCCACAGGTGTCGCCAGCATTACGCAGGCTTCGTAAAGGACCAAAGCCTCCAGTCTCTGAGTCTGAAGCTAAAGCTGCTGAAGACATTCCGGCTGCATCAGCCGATGAAGAAGAAACACCAAGCGCAGCTACACCCCCGTCTCACCAAGAAGCTGTTCTCGAGGAGAACATGACTGTGACCGACCCTCCAGCTCGTCAAGTGGAGGTTGAGAATCCTGAGGCTGCCACCACCAACACCAATGAAGCCACTAACGCTGTCATGGCTGAAGCTAATGTGGAGCCTTCACCAACCCAAGCACCAAAAGTCAGCGAAGCCACTGATCCCACTGCTTCTGTTCCTGCACCTGCTGCTGGTCCTCAGTTCGACTATCATGTTGAGCACAGGCCTTAGGTACAGAAGCCAATCCCAAGATTGCCCAGGTTTCCAGGTCCTGCATCAGCACCTGGATCCTTCAATATCAATGGCTTCAACACAGACAACACTTTCTTCAATAGCTCCAAGAACCCCTACTCAAGGGAAAGAATATCATCTGATCGGTTCTGGAGCTATCCGCAGCGAAGCTATTACTCCTGCATTCTATACAATCAAGGTCGCATCTTCCCACATAAGCGTCTTGAAATTGAAGCAATAGCTGGTCTGCCCTGTCTGGAAGAAGCTCTGGATTGCTTCAAAGAGGTTGGATTGCTGCCATTCGTCACCGACCAAGAGCATTGGAATGAAGAGTTGCTGCTCCAATTTTATGCCACACTTCACATCCGTGGGTACAATAGAGATCCGAAGACTTGGGTCCTGGAGTGGATGACAGGAAATGTTCATCACGAAGCCAAAGCCTTTGACATCATTGAGCTCACTGGTCTGCCCACTCCTGGCGATCTCTACGAACATGGCTGTCAGCTTCATAGTGAAGCTGTTGAGAGCATCTTTCAGAAGCCTGAACCTAACATGAGTCAGATGCTCAGTATGATGAAGCCATTGCCCCAAGATGTTGCATATCCCACGGAGTTCTTCGTTGAAGACCTTCAGTATCTGCCAAGGACTATTTATCACATCATAAGGCGAACTCTCTGGCCAATCAAAGGACATTCTCCACATGCCAAGCTGGAAGGTGCAATGAAGACTTTGGTCTTCTATATTCTTCATGGCAAATGCTTCAATGCACAGGACTTCTTCATTCGCCAGCTTGCTGCATCAGGCTCCGATCTTTTTGGCTTGAAGTTCTACGCTCCATGGATAATGCAGCTGATCAAACTCCACTCCGCCATCTCATATCAGTCGTTTGCTCACAATCATCAGATTTTTCTTCCTGATGTGGATATGTCCGTGGAAGCCATTTATCCTGAGCCTGCCAAGGAACCTCTAAGTCTTCAGAATGCGGAGCATCAAAGTTTTTCTCAGAACATTGAAGGAGTTGAAGCAGTCACTCGTGTGTATCCTTTGGCTGGCACTACACGCGGACCGCATCCTGCTCTCACTGAAGCCACTGATAGCACAATTGCCCAACGACCCAAGAAGTGCACTCGTGTTCTCAATGACCGAGAGCTTCTTGTGGCTCTTCATTAGAAACAGGATAGGCATCATGACTGGCTGAAGCGTCAAATGCAAAGCCTCTAGGTGGATGTTAATCGCATTCGCAATCTTGCCACCAAGAATGCCTTTGTTGCACACGAAACCTCTCGACGCACCTGGAAAGGGCTGACGCTAATGTGCTCTGAAGATGATCTTCAAGAGGATGGCTTCTCTGAACGCTTCAAGTTTGACTCCACACCTCCTCGAAGGGCAGTGCTGCGATGAACTCCATCTCTTGAAGACTCCGAGTTCTCTTCCTCTGCTACAACTGTGAATGCCAGAGTGATCGAGGATGAAGACGATGCTACTTCACCGCCACCTCCATCAGCCCGCTTCGACACTGCTCCAAGCTCTTCTGCACCGCCGAACACCACCGATGACCCTGCTGCTTCACCTACTCTTCATGGGAACGAGTAGATGCTCTCTATCTTCGAACCTTTTTGGTCCTTGCTGACAAAAGGGGGAGAAGCATATGAGTTTGATAGTCTTCAAGCTGGTCCATATGGGCGGGTGCTTTATATTTTGCTTCGTGTTTACAACTCTCGTTTTGATACATTTATTTCTTTGAGTTGTAACACTTAAACTCGATGGTCGTCTGCTACTTACCACCTTGTGATGCGATGATAAATTCCGCATGTGCGACGATAAATTCCACACTTAGATCATTTTGCAGACGTCCATTTTCCATTATGCATGTCATTATCTTCACATACCTTCACATTCATAGTGGATTGTCATCATAAGTTGAAGAGGATCTCCACAAGCACAACCTGCCATGTGCATTTGCATTCCAAAAGCAAATTACTTATATGCACATCTTCAGGGGGAGCCCTTGCAACTTATGAAGACAATTCCTTATCCTTTACAATTTCACATATTATATTCCCCGTTGAAAACTTCAACTAGTTTGTCATCAATCACCAAAAAGGGGGAGATTGTAAGTGCATCCAGTGCCACCCCTAGTTGGTTTTGGAGTATTGACGACAAACCTAGTTGAGGGACTAATGTATTTGTGAGAATTGCAAGATAACACAGGTAGAAGTCCCTCATTGATTCGGTTTTCCTACCAGAGATGACCCCTAAAAATGTATGAAGACATTGATGTCAAAGGTGGTATATGAAGATATTCACATTGAAGACTATGACAAGAGAAGACATCGCATGAAGCCTATGGAGCTCGAAGACTTAGATCTTTCGTAGTTCTTTTTCTTCTTTGTTGAGTCATAGGAACCACCGTACTATTAAGTGGGGTCCAAGAGAACCAGTCAGAATGATTGAAGTGATGCTTAAACAAAACCTATGTCCTCGAGTGAAGACTATGAGAGCGAATCTTGTCCAGAGTCGGACGAGTCAGCTTTGCTTGTAGCCCAAGTAAAGTTGTCGTGTGAGTTTGAAATCTGACCGTTGGAACACGTGTCAGTTCCTTAGTGACCCATGGTCATTTCGGACAAATCAGGTCGGGTTGCCTAGTGGCTATAAATAGCCCACCCCCTACAACCATAAACGGTTGGCTACTCAGATTTAGAGTACGGCTTTTATCGTTTGAGAGTAACCCACCTCGAAGCCTTTGAGAGAGAATTCCTTGCGAGTATAAAGCCCTAACCACCCAGAGCCAAAGAGAATTAGGCATCACTTAAGTCTTCTTGTCTGTGTGATCTAAAGACTTATTACACTTGAGGACTGTGAATCCTCCAGCCGGTTAGGCGTCGCGTTCTGAGCATCCAAGAGACATTGTGGATCGCCGGTGAATGAAGTCTGTGAAGGTTTGGGAGTCTACCTTGAAGACTTACCAGAGTGATTGGGCAAGGTCTGTGTGACCTTAGCTCAAGGGGAATATGGTGAGGACTGGGTGTCCTGAGCTGCGTGTTCAGGACTGGGTGTCCGGGACTGTGTGTCCTCAGGTTTAAATACCTAGCCGCCCTAACCAGACGTACAGTTGTCACAGCAACTGGAACTGGTCCAACAAATCATTGTCTTCAATGAGTCACTGGTTTCTTCCTTCCCTTCTCTTTACTTACTGTTACTCCTTGTGAAGTCATTGTATGTTTGCACTATCTTTTGTCTTCACTGAGTGAATGTGATCTGTTTGGCTTCTTAATATCTTCCTACCTGATCCTTACTACCTAGCTGCTATTAGTCATTGTGCTTTCACTTCATTGAATACATGACTATGGTTTACCTAGTGTAGTCTACCTTCCGCCGCATCGTAATAGGTTTATTTCTATCGTTTGTCTTCGGAACTTCCACGTTTTGAAGACTTTCATAAAAATCGCCTATTCACCCCCCCTCTAGTCGATATAACACACTTTCAGACCCCCTACCCGAGATCCGCCGGTTTTGACACCGACATTGGTGCTTTCATTGAGAGTTTCGTTGTGCCTCGACAAAAGGTTCGATGGCCCCTTCAATCATCAATAATGACGCTGTCCAAAGAGGAACCTTCCTCCCCGGACAGATCTTCGTATTCGGTGGCTTCGTACTGCGGGCCAACTCGCTTGGCCATCTGGAGCAGATCGACAGCTACGCCCCTGGCCATTAGGTCAGATTCAGAAGCTTGAACTACATCATGGATATCCATAAAGACTTGATCTTCGAGGGATTTGAACCCGCGGCGATTGCTCCCCCTCATCCCGATGAACGTGACTTATTCTGCCATCGGATCACACCCAGGGGATGGTCCCTGCAGCTGCAACGACCTTAGAGCCGAAGCAGATCGAGCCATCCGAGGCCATAGAGTCCGCGGCATTGGAGCCGCATATGGACTCGACGCCCTGCAATATTCGCTTTAACGGAACTTTGGACTCGTCTCCGGCTATAAGTTCCGGATTGTGTACGCCCGCGGACACCGAGCTAGTTTGGTTATCGATCTTCGAGTTCAGCACCGCTGACGTTTTCCAGCACTCGCCTTTGGGTGACGTGCTAAAATCTTTAAAGAATTTTTCCTTGGAGAAGGATTCACAGCCGAACTATGTCCGGTTCGAGCTAGAGACAGATGATGAGGAATCTTGCTTCCCACCCGCCACCCACTTCATAGCCACCGTCGATGAGTTAACCGACGTGCTTGACTATGGCTCCGAAGACATCGACAGTATGGTTGACGATGCCGACAAGGAGCAAGGCCAAGACCCGCCATTCACTGGATGTTGTACGGCTACCTCTTCATACAACGTGTACATGGTTGATACACCTAAAGGATCTGGCGACGACAAAGAAGAGACAGATGCGAATAAAACCTCCAAGACACAGTCCAAGCGCCGGCGGCTCAAGCGCTGCCCCAAGCCCCGCCGCTCAAAGGACGGTAACACTGGCACCAGAGAAAATAGTACTCTGGGCGACGCCGAAAACAATGAAGACCCTGTCGGGGCTACATCCGAACTAGAACACGACAGCAGGCAAGACAACCCTGACGAATAGGCCATAGAAGATGACTCGGAGGATGATAGTTACCGTCCACCCTCCGAGGAGGAGAGAAGCCTTGGCAATGAAGACTTCATCGTGCCTGAAGATCCTCTCGAGCAGGAGCGCTTTAAGCTTCAGCTCATAGCCACTGCAAGGAGCCTGAAAAAGAAACAACAACATCTTCAAGCTGAACAAGACCTGCTCGTCGACAGATGGACTGATGTCCTGACAGCTGAGGAATACGGCCTCAACCGCCCAACCAAGAGCTACCCGAAACACAGACTGCTACCTCAATTCGATGAGGAGGCGCCAGAGCACATATCTCCCTCGCGTAATGCGGATCGACCACCACGTGGTTGGGACACGGCCACCCCGCGGTCGGGGTAAAGCGGCAACTTAGGACGAACAGCAGACCGCCCCACCACCCCGTCAAAATAGGGACGGAAGAGTCTGGAGTCATATGTATGACCTCCGATAGACCCTGGATAGTAGAGCAGGACACACAAGATCGATCTATGGATCACGAGGACGTGCCTCGAGGCACAACGGCGGCTACCTATTCGGACGTGACAAACCTAACCACGCTCGGGCCGAATGCCGCAGACGGACTCCTTCAGAGCTCCGCCACGATGCAGCCCGATATAGAGGCGCCGCACACCCGCTCTGCTTCAAAGATAAAGTACTGGATCATGAATTCCCCGAGGGGTTCAAGCCCATCAATATCGAATCATACGACGGCACAACCAATCCTGCAGTATGGATCGAGGATTTCATTCTCCACATCCACATGGCCTGAGGAGACGACCTCCATGCCAACTCAAAGGACCAGCTCGACACTGGTTAAATAGCTTGCTTGAGAACTCCATCGGCAGCTGGGAGGACTTGGAAGAGGCTTTCCTCGACAACTTCCAAGGAACTTATGTCCGGCCACCAGATGCCGATGACCTAAACCACATAGTTCAACAACCCGGAGAATCAGGCAGAAAATTCTGGACTAGGTTCCTAACCAAAAAGAACCAGATCGTTGACTGTCCGGATGTCGAGGCCCTAGCAACCTTCAGGAACAGCATCCGTGATGAATGGCTAGCACGCCACCTCGGACAAGAAAAGCCGAAGTCAATGGCAGCCCTTACGGCACTCATGGCCCGCTTTTTCACAGGCGAGGACAGCTAGCTGGCTCGTAGCAAAAACATAGCCAGCGAGGCAGGCCCCACCGAGGCCAAGATCAGCACCAGCAAGCTCCGGCACAATAGACACAGACGCCGAAGCAACAGCGACAACACCGGGGACACCACAGTCAACGGAAGAAAGCCTACAAAAGAAACAACGAAGGACCTTCCAGCCTAGACCGCATACTTGACCATCCGTGCCAAATTCGCGGCACCCCGGATAAGCAAGCCAATCATACTAATAGGGATTGTTGGGTCTTCAAGCAGGCTGGCAAGTTGAATGCCGAAAACAAAGAAAAGGGATCACAAAGTGAGGATGAGGATGAAGAGCCCCGGCAGCCGAACACCGGGAGATAAAAGAAATTCCCTAAGTCAAAACGGTGAACATGATATACACCACACACATCCCCAGAAAGGAGCGCAAACGAGCACTCAGGGACGTCTACGCGGTAGAGCTAGTCGCCCCAAAGTTCAATCCATGGTCATCATTTCTGATCACCTTCGATCGACGAGATCATCCGACTAGTATCCGCCACGGTGGTTCGGCTGCACTGGTCCTTGACCCAATCATCGATGGATTCCACCTAACACAAGTCCTGATGGATGGTGGAAGCGGCCTCAACCTGCTATACCAGGATACATTACGGAAGATGGGAATTAATCCCTCACGAATCAAACCAACAAAGACTACCTTTAAAGGAGTCATACCACGTGTAGAGGCCCGCTGTACGGGCTCAATCACGCTGGAGGTGGTTTTCGGTTCTCTGGACAACTTCCGAAGTGAAGAGTTAATCTTCGATATCACCCCATTCCGCAGCGGATACCACACACTGCTCGGACGAACCGTGTTTGCTAGATTTAACACAGTGCCACACTATGCTTATCTCAAGCTCAAGATGCCCGGTCCACGCAGTGTCACAACAGTCAATGGCAATATGAAACGCTCCCTCCGAATAGAGGAGCAAACCGCCGCCCTAGCAGCAGAAGTACAGAGCGGCCTTCTCAAGCAGCATTGTAATCGAGCTGCCGAGCCCCTGGACACCATCAAGAGGGTCCAGACTACACTGCAACAGGACAATGCGGCTCGTCAAGAGCTCGACTAGCAATTCGGCCTCTGTCCCAACCCCAATGAGGTAGTGGCATTCGTACCACGCGTACACAATTACGCACTCAAAATTCCATGGACATCGATGGAGGTACGAGATAACCCAGGGTCTATAATTCGGCCAGGCCAATCCCGGACACACATACCTTTACTTCCTTTTCTTGTTTCAGCCACCCTTTTCTGCGGGCCTGATGTCAAGTCCTTTCGAAGGACTGGAATACAACGGAGGCAAGCAGCACAGGTGTGTAGGGTAACCTTTATACGTTCTTCTTGACGGCATTCATACTTATTTCTCAGGACCCGCACGCTGTGCCCTATTGATTCCGGCATGCTAAATGGCCGGATATTTCTCGCACCATCTGTACAAGATATGCCTTGACGTATCCATCCAGTTATAATAAAAATGGTTCGTGGCCCAGCTTCTGTGGCTTTCGCTTCTTACTTCATTTTATTTTGATCTGCCTATTTGCTGCATCGACACCCTTTTACGTTTCATATTCGCCAGGGGCTACCTGTCGCCCCACAATACGGCAGCACAATCCGAACACTTCTTATATATAAGTTCGGCACCCCGAATTTAGCATTATATGCATTGGCTCTGAATCATGTCTTTGGTCAATAGTTGGGTTGCCCGGCTCCTGTGCTTGCTACCCTACATTTCGCTCCATCGGCTAGGGTAGTAAAGGGAGAACTTCTGCGATTGTGCCCTGGCTTTGACCAGACGAGCACCTCAGTAGAGAAAGTCAAAAACTTACTGTCATGATGTGGCGCGAGCCGGTCAGCTACTCGAGGGTTAGAAATCGTTGGAGATTTTTTCCGCATTACGCGAGAGATCGGCAGTTCCCGATCAGATGTTGACAGTACTCTAGCTTAAATCAGGGGCTACGCCCATGCTTTATTATAAAACTCCTATGGCTAAGTGAGGGCATTAAAGCCATATAGTCTGATTGCCTTGTTCATTGCGCTAAACAACTCCTTCAAGGACCATGTAATTGGATCAAGATTGTTTAGATTCCATCCTGAACACCTCCGTACTATCTATGTGAGGGCAGAACCCGACGACTGGCCAACCCTCAGATTACACACAACACGGCCGTACAGGAGGAAACAATTCAAAGCATAATTACTTTACAAAAACTGGTTTTGTTCCCATAATACAAGACAAAGGCAACATGAATACATTCATTCAAATACAATGTCCTGCGAACATTGCGTCGCTACAAGTCGAGACCCTTCTACGACATCCTCGAAATATCACTCGGGTGTGTGGTGCTCCTTGCCTCCGGCGGCTCGCTGGCGACTTCAACAACATTCATCTTCGCCCACCACATCTTGCAGCGAGCGAATGCCATACGGGCACCTTCAATACAGATGGAGCGCTTGATAACGTCCAGCCGAGGACAGGAGTTCACCATACGCCTCACGAGTCCGAAGTAGCTGCTAGGCATAGCTTCGGCTGGTCACAACCGGATTATCAAATCCTCAATGGCTAGTTCGGCCACCCTATGTAGCTCCACCAGCTGTTTTAGCTGATCGGTGAAGGACACAGGATGCTCTGGTGCCGCATACTGCGACCAGAAGAGCCTCTCCGAAGAACCCCCCTCCTTCGGCTCGATAGAACTCCACGGCGTCTGATACACTATGTAGCAAATCCGCAAAAGCACCTGGGAACTCCGAACCTGGGTTAGTAAAAGGTACTGCTTCTCCGCATACTTGCCTTGCATCTTAAATGCCTTACCCGCTGTGATATTCTTGGCCTCCTGGATCTCCTGGAGGGCGGCTGCGGTCTCCATGCTCTGATGAGCCTTGGCGAGTTTGGTCCCTCGAACCGACGCATCATGCTCCAAGGCCTCGCATTTTTCACCGCATCCTGGAGCTCCTGGTGGACTTCTTTGACCCGGGCCTTTAGCTTCTTACGGGCGGCTTGCTGCTGGACATCCTGCTCCTCGGCCTCGCCCAGGGCCTTCCTCAGGGCCTCGACCTTGGTCGCGGCTTTTGCACATATCACAATACAGCTGTCAATATAGATCGCTTATCCTTTCCCGAACATATAGCATGTCGTTCCTCACCTTGCTTCTCCTGGAGCCGAATCTTAACCTCGCCGAGCTCGTTCTCGGTCCGCTCCAGCCTCCGCTTCATCTCGGAGACCTCGGCAGCATGCGAGGTCGCGGCCAACAGGGACACCTTCTTATTGATACATATTCAGTCGGCCTCTTATAATTAAGGATTGATCCCCTGTCCGGTTCTCCTCGCCGAACACCGGACAGCGTCTCAGGGGCTACGGATTATATGGGGTTTTTCTCTTTCTTACCTCAAAACCTGTTAACAGGCTACTGCAAGCTTCATTTAGTCTACTCTTGGCGGACTGAACCTTCTCGATCACCGCACCC
The DNA here is from genome assembly GCF_018294505.1 of Triticum aestivum. Lineage (NCBI taxonomy): Eukaryota > Viridiplantae > Streptophyta > Magnoliopsida > Poales > Poaceae > Triticum > Triticum aestivum. The sequence continues at coordinate 562,880,197 of NC_057797.1, read as the reverse complement.
ATAAGGATATGGTGCTCGTCCACGACAGAGACGCTTCGTAGCGCCCCCATCAGGTCATCTAGCGCTCCTGGATGGACAGGAGCCACCGGTGGAGGCGACGCACCCCCCTCCTTCAAAGGGGGCTGCTCGCCCGACTCCGGAGCCATATGGGTGTCCGGAATCGTATTCGGCTGAGGGCCGAACTGGATACGACCCTCTTTGCCAGTCTCCATGGGGATTGGCTCCCCTATGTGTCCGGCAGTGGAGGTCCCGCCCTGTGGCGCCTCGCGGACAGCATCCTGGGCTCCTCCCTTCGGAGCGGTCCTCCGGGAAAACACTTCGCTGTCGTCCCTGGCCCCGGGGGAGTAAGCAGGCGGTGGCGACATGCTCGCCATCTCAAACAGAGCCAACGAACCTCCAGATGAGGATTGCTGGATAAGGTCATGGGCCGGACTGCAATAGTGTGGATTAACCATGTTAGAATAATAGAAAGAAAGGACTGGATGTGCGCATAAATAAGCCATGTCACTTACGATGCGGCCTGAGGCCTAGCACGGGGGTGACATTCCGGACTACTCTCAATGTCCCACCCGGTGTTGACCGCTGGGGCGTCCTTCCACTTTTTGGGTGCTTTCGCCTCCAGATGTGACGAGGCCACCCTATTCTTCTCCTCGGGAGGAGGGTTGTTTTCCTCCTCCTCCTCTTCTTCCTCGTCATTGTCCTCAGGGACAGAGGAATGGGCCTCGTCGTCTTTGGACATCGCGTCTGAAGTGCCCTTGCGACGAGGGCCACTCTTGGCCCCCTTGGCCTTCTTCTCTGGCGCCGTATATGGCGCCGGCACCAGCATCTTCACCAGGCGCGGGATGACTAGTTCTTCGGGCAACGGAGCCGGACACAGGATCCGCTTTGCCCTCTCCACCCAGTGCTGAGGGAGCAATACTAAGATCTCAGACATCATCCTCGAAACATTTAAGTTGGGAATACGTCAAAAGTAACATACCTTGCTGGAGGGGCGGTTACAATTGTGACCACGGTCTGAGTCCGTGGCCGGTGGCTTCTCGTTGCCCTTAAAGAGAAACTTCCAGGCCCCTTCGTAAGAAGTATCGAAGAGCCTTTTCAGGGTCTGGTGCTTCGAATTGAACTCCCATAAAGGGCGGCTTCGGCGCTGGCACGGAAGAATCTGGCGGACTAGCATCACCTGGATAATGTCAACGAGCTTGACGTCCTTGGTCACCATGCTTTGAACGCGTGTCTGCAGCGCTATCAACTCATCAGGTGAACACCAGTATGGACTCTTCTCGACCTAGGAGGTGAGTCGCATGGGAGCACTGGAGCGGAATTCGGCAGCTGCGGCCCAGGTGGTGCCACGAGGTTCTGTGATGTAGAACCACTGCTTCTTCCATTCCTTTACTGTCTCCACAAAGGTGCCTTTGGGCCAGGAGACGTTGGATAGCTTGCTCACCATGGCCCTTCCGCACTCCGCGTGCTGGCCATCCACCACCTTCGACTTCACATTGAAGACTTTGAGCCACAGCCCGAAGTGGGGATGGATGCGGAGGAAGGCCTCGCACACGACGATAAACGCCGAGATGTTGAGGAAGGAATTCGGGGACAAATCATGGAAATCTATCCCATAATAGTACATCAGCCCGCGGACGAAAGGGTGGAGTGGAAACCCTAGCCCGCGGAAGAAATGGGGGATGAATACTAGCCTCTCTGTGGGCTCCGGCGTGGGGACGACCTGTCCCTCGGTTGGCAGACGATGGGCGATCTCCTTCGCCAAATATCCGGCCGCCCGGAGCTTAGTAATGTCCTCCTCCTTGAGAGAGGAGACCATCCACTTGCCCTGACCACCAGATCTGGACATGGTTGCTTGAGTGGAAAGGAGATGAGAACTTGGGTGCTGGTGCTTAAGATCAGAAAGACGGAGAAGGAGAGAGAGCGTGAGGAGAGGAAGAGGGAATCCTTATCCCCTTATCAAGGCAGCAACTATTAAACACCTCCTCACTCGCCTTAGGATTCACCTATTCCCTAGGGCTGTATAAACGACACGGTTGAGTTACCCATGCCCGCATTGATGAGAATCCCGCAATAAGGGGGCACGACGTCACACCCTAGCTAGTTCATGCATTAGAGTGTTGCATCATGTTTATTTTTTCATCAGAAACCTGAAATGGGGATGACAGAACCCCCAGCCCCTCTGAAACCAACTAGGGTTTACTAAAAAAACTTTTTCAATGAACCTGAAATGCCCTTCTAAAATGCCCATCATTTTTGTCTTGGTTCAGAACCTCTGCCAGAAGTGATGCACATTTTTCTAGGCCATCTCAGGGTTTTTGAATTAAATCATAAATATTTGAATTTGGGCATTTAAAATTATATAAAATATTCAGATGCCCAAATATCTCCAAACTAAAATGTTTCATGTTGGAAATAATCCAACTATGGACCAGGAGTAGTTTGGTGATTTTAGGAGTTGCCTAAGTATTTTTAATAAATCAACAAAGTTGCAGAAGTATTAAAAAACAGAAAACAGGAAAAAATAGAAAACTTACCTGGCGCCCAGCACCCGGCCCACCTGCCGGCCTAGCCCAGCACCGCTCCAGCGAGCTGCTTGCCGGCCAGGCAGGCAGGCAGGTGCCCGACGGCGACCGCAGCGCGCGCCACGCACCTGCTCGCCGCCTCGCCGCTCCCCTCGCCCGGTGACGTCGTGGATCGCTCCCCCTCTCTTCCCCGAACCCCCCAGACACCCCCTCTCCTCTCCAGCTCCTCCCCCTCGCGCCCCCCAGCCATGGCCGACGCTACCGCCGCCGTGCCTACGTCGTAGCCGCGCTCCCCGCCGCCCGTGCGTCCTCTCGTCGTGTCCAGGAGCTCCGCCGCTGTCCACTTCATCGAGCAAGCCGAGCCCCAAGCGCTCGCAACA